>NW_020837979.1:9383192-9435614 GCF_003676395.1 Aethalodelphis obliquidens | reverse complement strand
GTGTGTGTGTGTGTGTGTGTGTGTGTGTGTGTGTGTGTGTGTGTGTGCGTGTGTGCGCGCGCATGCCTGTGTTCTTCAGAGACTCATGACAATCTCAGTTCCCCGCTCAGGAGGCAGGCCGCCTGGCCCCTACCTGTTGGTGCTCAGGGGTGGGAGGAGAATCGAGGCTCCCCGAAGCCTCCCTATCCCAAATCCTCGGGGCCCGCACGACACAACGCCCATTGCCACTTCCTGCCATCTGTCCCAAGTGCTGGAAATAGAGCACGCAAAGATGAGTGGGCGCTCAGTGAGCTTGCCTGAAGGAGCACCCATGGACGGGGTCAGGGCGCCAGGCGGCCCCGCAGCTCAGCAGGGCTGCACGTCCCTGCTGGCCCAGGCTCTGGCCTCGAGGCAGCCCCAGCCCCGCCCCGGGAAGGAGGGAGATTGCGAACCCCAGACTCCTTCCTCCCGCAGACAAGGCCCAGAGTTTCCTAGCCGGTGGGATAAGCCCTCTAAACCTTAGCTCACTTTCAGATTGGCTGAGAAGCCTTATAAAACTAGAGCAGCACGGGCCCCACTGAATCAATAACGCAGCCCCCGGGCAGGCAGAGATGGGGAGGTCTCCCAGGGGATTCTGAAGTGCAGTCCGCTGAGCGGAGCGAGTTGGGCGTCCCCGCTGATGTCACTGGGCCCTGGGCTTGGCCCTGCCCCTTGCGCTGAGCATCAGAAGGGTGAAGAATAATGCTAATCACTCCTGCTTGGGGGGTGGGGGGTTGTATATGTCACCTCGTTTAACCTTCTCCATAGTCCCGTGAAGCCTTGTTATTATCCCCATTTTACAGATGAGCAAACTGAGGATCAGGGTGGTCAAGTACTCTGTCCAAGGTGGCCCAGCCAGGAGGTGAGGGTCCAGGAATCCAGTCCCTGTCTAGCTGACCACAGACCTCTTCCCACTGTACTGACTGAAATAACATCAACCGGCTTGAAATTCCCCCTCCTCAGCTAAGTGTGTCTTCTGAACCAGCATCCAGTGGGTCCTGGTGGCTCTTATGAAACCGTTCGTGCTGTGTCTCATGCATAAATGCCTGTAAACATTTGGGAGAAGTTAGCTGTGCCTCTTGCATATGCATTGACTCAATAACATTACCTCTGAGGAAGGGAGCCTGGGTGTTCTCGCCCCAAAGGCTGCCACGTGCCCACAGGTCACCTCTGCCGAGCCTTCTCTGAGATGCTCTTTGGGGGTTCTCTGGAGCCCAGCTGACGGGAACCACAGAAACTGAGCCAGCTGCTCAGTGGTCTGGCCTTGGAGTGCCCCTAGCGGCCTGACCAGATGGGCTTCCACAGGACGGAGCTGTGCACGCTGGGCATGGGGCAGTGAGCAGGGTCAGCCACCCTGCCGACCACTGGCGTTTCTGGGAGGCTGTTGCGGGTGAGGAGCCACCAGGTGGGATGTCCCGGTCCAGGTGCCCGTGGTTTGTTTAAAATGACCTGACCTCTTTCTATGGGGTGGTGAAAACTCTCAGATGATCGTTGAGAATGGAACGTCCTCGTGGAGAATCTGGACCACATGTGTGGGGAGCTGGAAGGCATGAGGGCTTGTTCTGCTTCCGGTACCCATCTCCATGGTGACAATGTCACAGTTACTGAGGGGTCACCTTGACCCCTCCATCACTACCTACACCTACAGTAGATCCTAAATACTCATCACACTGATATTTCCACCACCCATCCCACCGCCTGCGCCTGGCTCAACCCCCCCACCGTAGTCCCCTCAACTTGGGCAGCCCCCCAAGTTAGCCACTTACCTCATTGTCCCCCAGTTCTCCTCCACACTCCACCAGACCACCTTTCTGAAGGTGACTGACGCTAGCCTGGACTTGGGTGGGAAAGGGGAGCTGGGGTCAGGGTGTGCCCTGGCAGCGGGAGGCTGCCCCAAACCCCCCAACTGGCAGGTCTGAGCACCATCTAGAACAGTGCTGGCCAATAGAAATGCATTACAAGGCACAGGTATCATTTGAAATGGTCCGGCAGACACATTAAAGAAAGTAAAAAAAAAATGATTTTTAATAATATATTTTATTTAACCCAATGTAAATATTATTTCAACGTGTAATCAATATAAAAATTATTAATGAGCTATTTTACGTTCTACTAAGAAGGATTTGAAACCCGGTGTGTATTTGCACTGATGGTACATCTCCACTTGGACTAACCCCATTTCAAATGTTCCGTAGTCACATGCAGGGAGTGGTCACTGAACGGGACACCTCAGTCCGTGACCAGACTCCAAATGTCCTAGCTGTCTGTACTCTGCCTTCACCCATTTGGTTTTATCTGCCACAACCTGTGCTATTGTTTCTTATTTTTCCTTTAAATTAACTCACATTTTAAATTTCAGTAAGTTCATTTAAAAGGGAATCTGTAGGGGCTTCCCTGGTGGTGCAGTGGTTGAGAGTCCGCCTGCTGATGCAGGGGACACGGGTTTGAGCCCCGGTCCGGGAAGATCCCACATGCCGCGGAGCGGCTGGGCCCGTGAGCCATGGCCGCTGAGCCTGCGCGTCCGGAGCCTGTGCTCCATAAGGGGAGAGGCCACAACAGTGAGAGGCCCACGTACCGCAAAAAAAAAAAAAAAAAAAAGGGAATCTGTAAATCATTATCGTAAAAGGAGAGCTAGTAGCAGTCGCTGCGGTAACCATAACAACGCCATGAAAACAAAACAACAGCATTAAATTCCAGCCCCTCCCACCCTCCCCCACTATGTGGGCTGCTGAGTCTCAGAGCTGGAGCTAGAGGGATGCTGCGGGCACCCAGGGTCTAAGTCATCCCCTGTACCAGGCACAAGATTCTCCCAGATGCTCCAACCCCTCCAGCCAAAGCCCAGCAGGACACACCTGAAGGTGAACTAGTTGGTTGACTCCTTGTTGCCCTTGGCCGAGAGAGAACACGCACCACGGGTAACGTGGTGAGCTTGGTGAGAGGGTGTGAGAAAGTCCTATTACAGGATCTGGGCTTCAGCTGGGCAATTTGCAGGAGGGCCTACGGAACCTCGAAAGATTGGTGTGAGCGTTAAATAAAGCACCCAGCTCAGAACCTGCAGGAAAGTAGGTGCATCGCCAGTGCAGTGCCCTTTCTGTCCCTCCTGTGCTCCCCACAGACCCGGGGACTTGGAAGGAAGCTGAGACCTGCCCTTGGACCCCACTAGCCGGGCAGGAGCTGCAAGTCTGGGGTGAGTGGCCGGAAACGGCTCAGACCACCTGCAGCCCCTGCCCTGAGGGGACCTTGTAAGCCTCCGAGGAGACTGCAGGTCCCCGGGGCCAGCCTAGGGCCATTTCTGGGACCTGGCCCACAATGCTTACACGGCCAGATGTACTGCTGGGAACGCTGTGCGACCTCAGGACCCAGATCTTCTGGCTTCACTGGTCTCTTCTGGCTTCACTGGTCTCTTCTGGCTTCACTGGTCTCTGCCACCCGGCTCTGACCGTCCCTTGAGGCCCGTGGAGGATGGAGGGATGGCTCCATCCGCTGTTAAAATGCATCAGTAAGAGCAGGCGGGGAGAAGGTCTGAGGCAAATTATGGAGAGAGCATTAGGGGGCTTTCACCGGGGCATTTTAGGGTATTTATTGAAGATTTTGTGTGTGTTTGTATTTTTTAAGTATTCTTTTTTTTTCTATGTACGAGAATATTTTTTTAATGGAAAATTTATTGAGATCATTGTAGACTCACTTGCAGTTGTAAGAAATAAAACAGCCCCTGAATACCCTTTACCCCGTTTTATAACACAGGCACTCTGTGTGTGTGTGCGTAGTGCTGTTTACTTTTATCACGTCGGTTTGTGTTTCCACCACCACAGTCACGACACAGAACAGTTCCGTCACCACGAGGACCCCTCGTGTTGCCCTTTTATAGCCACGCCCACCTCCCCCCTTCCACGTCTCCCCCCATCCTGAACCCCTGGCCCACTGATCGGTTCCATTTCTAAAATGTTCTTTTGAAGTGTATAAATAGAAGCACATAGTATGTGAGCTTTTGAGATTTTAGCCGTTCCCATGGTCCGAGTGGCATCTCCTTATGGTTTTAGTTGCATTTCCCTGATGGCTAATGATGTGGAACAACTCTGCATGGGCTTGTTTGCCACCTGCACGTCTTCCTCGGTGAAATGCCTGGGGCTGTCTTTTGCCCATTTTCTAACTGGATGCTTTGTTCTTTTACTGTTGAGTTTTGGACGTGAGGGTCTCTTGGGTGTCAGGCTCTGTGATGCGGAAGAGCAGCGCACACAGCAGGCCAGGGCCAGCTCTCAGAGCTGACATTCCAGGAGAAAGAAAGAAATGCACCTCGGAAAACAAATAAATAGGGTAGGTTCAAAAGCAGTGTGCTGGGAAGCACAGCAGCTGTTGATATGGATGGTGAATGGCAGCCTAGAGAGAGCGGTCTCCCATCACCTGGCCTGACTGAGGCCTGACAGGGAGAATGTACAGGAGTGTGCAGGGAAGAGGGGAGCAGTGTGCAGGGAAGGGGGAAGGAGTGGGTAGAGGGAGGGGGGGAGGAGTGGACAGGGGGTGGGGAGGAGTGTGCAGGGGGGAAGGCGTGTGCAGGGGCCGGAGGCGGGGGGAGTGTGTGGCGGAGGAGCAGCAGGTGCAAAGCTGTGAGGTGCTCAAGCCGGGCATGTGGGGGCACGCGCGGAACAGATGAGGTGGGCAGTGGAGGCGAGATGGACTCACAGGGTCAGGTGGGATTGACTGAGGGGTTTGCAGGTCCGCACAGGCCCTGGGTTTTACTGACGTGCAGCAGAAGCCACTGGGGCCTCAAAGCAGGCTGGCCAGGGATTTAATTTGTGCTGCAGTCTCCTCACCAACCCAGGCCTCGTCAACTCTGTCATCTCCCTGCACAGAAGCGTCAGGGAGTGAGGTGGTGTCACCTTGCGGGGCTCCCTCCTTCGATGCCCGAGAGCCCCCCTATTCAGCAGGAGGGAGTCTGGAGTGGCCATTAACGTTCCCTGCCAGCCCCGGCAGACCCTCCCTCAGACAGACGAGTGTCAGCTAGTCACGAGGATGAGCCGGTGGTCACTCCCCCGGCCTCCTCCCTCCCCCACCTTCTGAGCCTCTCCTGGCATTTGTGTGGCCCTGCTCGTGCCCAGCCACTGTGGGCCCTTCCTCTCCTCGCTGTCAGGATGCCCTCACCCATTTCAAGTGGGAGGCCATCCCAGGCCCCGCCTGTGGGCCTCACAGCGGGGTCCTGGCCCTCAGCCAGCTGGAGGACATGGCCCAGGGCTCCTCCACCCTCGTCCAACCCTCTCCACCAGGAGAGGTACTCCTTAGCCTGGGACATTAGTAAACCATTACTCTGACATGGTTGGGGGGCTTGGGAGCCCCTCGCCATCTTCCAAGGCCTGTCGGGGGCCTGGCCCAGGGAAGTTAAGCAGCACAGCCTGGTCAGGACTGCCTGAACTTTGGAACCAGGAGGCCATGAGTGCAGTGTGGCCCTGGCATGCCCCCAAGCTTCTCTGAGACTTAGTTTCCTCATCTTTAAAATGGGCATGGCGTTGCCAACCTCCTGGGGGTTGTCATGACAACGAGGTGACCTTAAGGCCCAGAATAGACATGCCTGAGGGGGGCTCTCAGCCCCGCCTTGTGGACCCTCCCAGCCGTCCCAGGAGGACGGAACCCCGGGCCACCGGCTGGGTCTCCCCACATCAGCTCAGGCCTGGCTGTAAGACAGAGTGCCCAGGGTGGCCCCTGCCAGCAGCGCCAGCGCCGTCCTGAGATGGGGGGTGGGGTCCCTACAGACAGCTCCTGCCTGAGATACTGAGGGCATCAGTTTCTCCCTCTGATGTTCTCTCCTAAGCCCATATGCAGAGCCTACAGCAAAGAACTCAGGAAATAATGAAGCACCAGCTGCCCGACTTCCCCCTACCCGCCTCCTGGACCGAAAGAAAGACTTTATTCATCGAGGCCGTTTCTCTCCTGAAGCAGATCATTAATAATGGAGAAGGTCTCTCTCTCTGACAGCCTGGGCAGTGCCTGTGTGCACGTGTGCGTGTGTATGGTTGTGTGTGGATGTGCGTGCATGTGTGTGTGCTTGCATGTGTGTGTGGATGGGTGTGTGTGCGTGTGTGTGTGCATGTGCGTGTGTGGATGCGCCTGCGTGTGTGCACATGCATGTGTGTGGATGTGCATGCTTGTGTGTGTGGATGCGCGTGCGTGTGTATAGGGTGCCTCCCTCAGCATCCCTGGCACCCTGGGGCCCCTGGCCACCCCCGCTCACCCCCTCTTTCTGCCCCATTGGGATGGTGAGTGCCCACCCTAACTGTGGCTCCGGGCACCACTAACCGCCCCCCATTGGCAGGCTGAGCCTTGGAGAAGAGGAGAAATGTGGTGGGTGCCGCTGAGGGTGTGTCTTGGGGAGGTGGCTTTGGGGGGTGATGACTACAGGAGGGAAAGCCGGCAGCTGGGACCTGGCTGGGACGGTCCTGAAAGTCAGGATAAGGGGTTTGGATGTTGTCCTGTCTGGACGGCCACTTCTCCGAAAGCTGACCAGGAGGCCAACCGCCCAGCCCCAAATGTGGACGGGCCTCATGGGGTCGTGAGCCAACTCAGCACCTGGAGGGTTCTCCCTCCTAACCAGAGCCTGCAGGAGGCAATGCGCCAGCCTCCCCTCACCTGGGCATTCGCACAAACTCCACAATTTAGGGGATATTTGTAGGGTTTTTCTTATTCCTCAAGTTCAGGAAAGCCTCCCTAGAGGGCATGAAAGAACCTAAAAGGCCAGAAGCTTGCTTTCCCAGCTCTCCTTGCAGCCAGGGATTAGGCATATGACCTGGGCTGGGACAATCTGACCCCTCTGCTCTTGACCTTGAAACTGGAGCTAGTGCCTCAACCGAGACTCCCCCAGCAGCCTCCAGGTTCCAGGGGCAGCAGGGCCATCACACCAGTGGGGGGTCCCAGGCCCAGTGCCCCTGGGATGGCAGTGCTAGCCCCAGGGTCGTGTTATTCAGCAGCAGCGGAGGTGCCCTTGCTGTCCCCTGGGTGACCGTGGCTGAGGTCTGGCTATCCAGCAGCTTCCTTCTTGGTCTGGTCTGTCTTCCAAGCCTGGCTCTCTGTCCTTCCCGGGGAGGACTGGCCTGGGCTCCCCACTGCTGATTCCTTTCCAGTTACCATCAGCCTGGGTCCGTCTCTCTGCTCCTTGTACCTGAGAACCTGACCGAGGCAGGGGCTGCGCTGGGGTCTCTGCATCTTCAGAACTTGCTCGAATGTACATCTGTTTGTGATTTATTTCGGACACCCGTATACTCTTCAGAACTGTACAAATGTAGCACACGTGAAACCCCACAACCCTGGAGGAACATCACCAACCCGTCACCCCGGTGGTCATTGTCCTGGCCAGTCAACCCACCCACTCAGAACTGGTACCCACGGGGGTGCGCTGCTTCCTCCCACGTCTGGAGCTCAGACCGCGCATCCCGGGTACCATGAACCTGGGGCTACCTGCGGCAGGGACCCAACGGGCCAGGCCACACCTGTGGCACTGCCACCCCAAGCAGGAGGCATGGCACAAGGGCAGCAAACCAGACTCAACAGATGCCCAGAGGGCCATCCTGCTGCCAGCCTAGGCACTGAGGATGGTGGGCCACTGGCAGGCCAGGTGAGGGTGCTCAAAATATTGATGTAGGAAAACAAATCTCACCACTCCGGGCCTCCACTGTGACCCCGGGCTGTCCTTTCCCCAGCCACTCTCGCAGCCCAGCATCTTAACATCCCACCCACAGCTCCCTCCTCCAAGATTCTACCCGTCAGTTTTGTTTTTTGGGGGGTTTTCTTAAGTCTTTATTGAGTTTGTTACAATATTGCTTCTGTTTTATGTTTTGGCTTTTTGGCTGTGAGGCATGAGGGATCTTAGTTCCCCGGCCAGGGGGCCAGGGGTTGAACCTGCACCCTCTGCATTAGGCGAAGTCTTAACCACTGGACCACCAGGGAAGTCCCTCCCCCATCAGCTGTTTGAGTCGTTTCTTCAGATGGTTGCACAGAGTACGTAGTGGGTTGCATCCATGTGCCCCCTTCTGGGGAGGTCCTCGGGCCTTTGACGCGGCCTCAGTTTGCCTCAAGGTGAAGAAAGATCGAGGGCTCTGGCGTGAAGTGAGGAGGCCAGCTTTGCTGTGTGACCCTGTGCAGATCTGCTCCCCTCTCTGGGCTTTAGTCAGTGAGGGGTTTGGGCTGTGATCTCTAAGGGACTGTCTGGCTCTGACAGCCAGGGCCGTGCCAGGGTCGGGGGTGTTGATGAGTAAGTCTGGACCCTCACCTCCCTCCTTCCAGGGGCCCCATCACGTAACAGACCAGGGTGCCCAGTGGGGGAACCCCTGCCCATAGACCCTGCCTTCAATCGGGAGTTCTTCCAGCAAATTCCCACTGCACAGTCCATGCTGTTGTGGAACTATCGGTGCAGGGACAGACCCAACTCCCTCAGCTTTAGAAGCCAGGGGGGCTTCATGGGGGAGGTGACTTGCTAGCGGGATCTTAAAGCATGAGCAGGGCTCAAGTGTGGAAGGGGTGTGTTCACAGAGCAGCCTGGTGTGGCTGGTGGGGAGTGTGTGTGGGAGCAGAGCGTGCACAGAGCCCCACAGTGGCCTTTAACGTCATTCTCAACCCACTCCTCCCGCTTGGGTCACTGGCGCAGCGTTTTCTAGCGGACACTGTGCCTGCAAGGTGGCCTCACCACGCAGTGACCAAGGGCTCTTGGAGAGAGAGTGGGGCTGCTAAGAGACCGGGCAGGAGATGACCAGGGGCGGGGGCAGCAGCGGGCCTGCGGGCTCCTGGCATGCATCCCTGAAAGGCAAGACCCTGGGTGGAGTGAAGGACGGCCTCAGGGCTGCCCTGGGGATGATCTGAGGTCCCCTTGGGGAGCAAGGGCTCAGGGCCACTCTGCCTGTTCCTGCTGCAGGAGGTGATGAAGGTGTCAGACGGCAGTCTCCTGGGGGACCCCGGGCGCACACCGCTGAGCAAGGACGGCGTCAAGTGGCAGCGGCCGAGGCTCACCCGCCAGGCCCTGATGCGGTGCTGCCTGGTGAAGTGGATCCTGTCCAGCACAGCCCCGCAGGGATCAGGTAGGGGTTGGGCTGGCTGGGAAGAAGGTGGGGGTCTGTTCTGAGCGCAGAGACCTACCCTGGGACCCCAGCCTGGGCCACACCACCTCTGCCTCTGCGGGGACGTGTTTCTATTCATTCACGCCTGTTCCCATTCATCGGTGCCTGCTCCTGCAGGGTGCAGGGTGCTGACCCCAAGGCAGGACCCAGGGAGGTAGGGACAGATCGATAGGACCATGCTGGAATTTTCCCAGCTGGGAGGATGGAGCGGGGCTTCAGAGCCTCGCTGGCCAAGTGACCTTGGGTGACACAGTCTTCCTTTCTAAGTCCTCTGTGTAAAGGCGGGCTGATACTCACCTGCAGGGTGCAAACACGTGCAGGGGCCTGGGGAGGAGAAGGCCCGGGCTTCAGCACCCCCTCGGTCCTGCCCAGTGCAGCCCAGGGGCTGGGGCTGGCTCTTTACCTCGTGCTGTGTTCTGGGAGTTTGTGGCAGGAATGGATGGCCGGCACTCGCTGTTGGTGGTATTTGGTGTCTGTGATGCAGTAAGAGATGCAGGGGGACCTCATGCAACCCGTATACTCTCACACACATACCACACACTCACACTTGTGCACACCCACCAAGTGTGCACATACCACCCACGCACACCTGTGCACACCCACCAAGCACATGTGGGTGCACACACATCACACACAGGCGTGCACGCCACACACACACCATGCACACTCCTGCGACCACACACATAGGCGTGCATGAGACGCTGCCTCTTTGACTTTAAGGAAAAGGTGAAGACTTGGATCCTGACAGCTGTGTCTTGTTCGTTGTCTCAGACACCGTGTTTTCCAGGGAGCCTCAGTCCCCTTGCCTGGAGAATGGGTATATTCATGGCCCCAGCCTCCCAGGCTTGATGGGGTGGGGCCAGCAGTGTGTGCAGGCCAGGCCCCTGTCCTTTACCTGCACACCCCCTCTAGGGCGCTCCCAGCATGATTCCAGTCCCCTCCCTTCTGCTTTCCTGAGCCCCTGCTACCTGTGCTGCTTCGTCACCCTTTTCTGACCGTTTTGTTACCCAGAGCAGCCTCCAGGGAGGCCCTGGGGCCTGTGAATACACGTGTGGGGTCCATGTGCGCTCTCTCTCTCCAGCTTCTTGGGACGATGCAGAAACGTGAGGTTACTACAATTTCATACAAACAGCTTAACTGGGAAGCTCACATCTTCACAGGGCTGTTTTTCTGCAGCAGAGTAAAAGCCATTGTTTTCCATGAGGGTAGGAACAGGGAGCAGAGGTGAGCCGTGGCGCCCTCGTGTGGCCGGCCTTGTGCGCCCGACGGGCCCGGGTCTGCTCTGATGGGCCCAGCCTCGCCTCGCTGGAGGCCCAGATTCTTTTTATTTTTTTTAGATTTACTATCTGAAGAATTTTGTTTTATTTATTTACTTCTTTATTTTTATACAGCAGGTTCTTATTAGTCATCAGTTTTATACACATCAGTGTATACATGTCAATCCCAATCGCCCAGTTCATCACACCACCACCAATTCTATTGAAGTATAGTTGACTTACCATGTTGTGTTACTTTCTGCTGTACAGCAGTGACTCAGTTATACATACATATATTCTTTTTCATATTCTTTCCATTATGTTTTATCACAGGAGTTCCCTGTGCTCTACAGTAGGACCTTGTTTATCCATTCTATATATACTAGTTTCCATCTGCTGATCCCAAACTCCCAATCCCTCCCTCCTCCACGCCACCTCGCCCCTCGGCAACCGCAAGTCTGTTCTCTATGCCTGTGATTCTCTTTCTGTTTTGTAGATAATTTCATTTGTGTCGTATTTTAGATTCCACATATAAGTGATATCACATGGTATTTTTCTTTGTCTGACTTACTTCACTTCGTACGATAATCTCCAGGTCCATCCATGTTGCTGCAAATGGCACTATTCGTTCTTTTTCATGGCTGAGTAGTATTCCATTGCATATGTATGTACGTCGCATCCTTCTCCGTTCATTCGAGGCTCAGGTTCTTACTGGTCTGCATCTCCAGGGTCTTCTTGGCAGCAGCTCAGGCTCCTCCTTTTCCCCCCGTGGAGCTTGCGGCCCCTCCGTGACCCAGTGTCTGTCTCTCCCTCCCCGGTCCTCGGCATCCAGCACCCACCCCACTCCCAGGCCTCTCTCCTGCTGAGCCCTGGCTCCAGCTTCCAACTTCCAGCAGAAACATCTGGCACACGGTGGTCTTCAGAATGGGGCTGGGGTGTGGTGTGCCCCCCTTGCTGAGCCTTTTGCACACCTGAGCGTGCGTGGACACGGGGAAGAGCAAGCCCGGGGGGCAGGCTGGGTGTGTCTGGGGTCGCAATGAGAGGAAACGGGGCTGAGGGGACCACGCCCACGGGTCCCACCTTTAGCTCGATGGGCTCCTAGATGGCAGCGTCTGTTCCCGTCAGCTCCTTCTAGAGCCGTGTGGAAGCCTTTGCTGAATGGCTGGTCACGGCCATGCAGCAGTGGGGGTGGGGAAGGGGTGCAGGGCCCAGGACACCACCAAGGGCTCTGCCCAGCCCTGCCCATTCCCCTGGTGACATGTTTACCAGGCACCCTGCCAGGCCATGTGGAACGCACAAAACGCAATCCTTAGTTGTGTGAGGCTGGCACGGAGGGTCACTCTGTTTTACTAAAAGTGAAGAGCAGACCGACTCTCAAGAAGGTCACACGAGTCAGTGGGTCCCACGGGTCAGGGGCTGAGCGAGGTCTCTGACCTGGAGCGTCTTCCATAGGCTGCGGGCCGGGCGCCCACTCTCATGTGTGTCTTCCCTGACTTTTCTCTCGGGAGCTGCGGGAAGGCAGGGCTCGGGGTCTGTGGAGGCAGCAGCCACCCTCCCAGGCAGAGGAGCCGGGACCCCAGGGCACCCGTCTCTCCACTGAGCATCGCTCCCGGGCCTCGGCTCTGCAGTCCCATCACATCCCTTGAGGACACCTTGCTCACACCAAGGGCTCCGTGTGCTCGTGAAATGATCAGCCGTGTGCAGACGAGGTGCCTCTGCTCCTTCAGGAGCCTCCCGGGGCTCTGGGTGCAGAGGACGATCGTGCCGTTCAGTGTAGCTCTGTCCCCGCGCTCAGCCTGGCCCAGCTGGGTGTCCGGGGCTGGCGCCTGCAGAAGGCGGGCAGGTGGCCGGGACACTGCACCCTTGTTGGCGGTAGGGGTGGTTTCCATTCAGCAGAGGCGGCCTGAACCACAGATTTCTGGGACATCTTAGAGCAGGACCCAAGGAGCGTGGCCCAGTGGAACACGAGGGTGGCCTGAGCCTCGGCAGCTCGGCAAGGAGTGGGTGGGACTCAGGGACCAGGTGGCACGAGGACAGGGGGCCAGCTGCTGCTGCTGTGCCCTGCGGGTCACCCCTGGGCTGTAAAAGCCCAACATGGGGTCGGGAGCCAGTCAGCTTCGATGGCCTTTAAGGTGGGTGGTCCCGGGACCGGGCCGCTCAGAGCCGTTGGCGCGGCCCCAGAAGTGCATCCCTCCCCAACGCTGGGAGGCCATCCTCAGTGACCCAGGGGCTGGCGCTCTGAGCTGCTCTGCTTATCTCCCTGGCACCGAAAGTCCCTCCTATGAGAATGTCAGGCCCGCTCTCCAGGCGCACGGCTGAGCCACCAACCGGACAGACGCGCTTCTCAAGTCTGGCTCGCGCGAGGACAGTGGGACAGGGTGCCTTTAACTGTATGCCTGGAATAATAATATCACCCACAGAGTACCCTGGGGTGTTCGTGGCAGACGCCTGAATCCAGGCTGGCTGGTTTAAGCAGAGAGGCACTTACCCTCGGCTGTTGGGAAGTCTGCAGAAACGCTACAGGGCCAGAGAAGGAGGCCTGGATGTGACAAGGCAAGGGCCCTGCCTGACGCTATGGGAAACACCCCATGTCCCAGCCCATTCCGGTAGGGACGCCGGAGCTGCAGCCACATGCTCCTGTGTGGCACAGTGTGACCATTCCCCACGCAAAGGAACACGCTCCTGCCCCTTCCCCCAAAGTGCAGACCCAGATTCTCAGCCACCGCATCCATCTCTGGGAGATACTCATTTCTCCTGGGGTTTGTCACCCCCAAGTAAAATCATGAAGTCACCACCACCACCACCAGCACGCGTGATAAAAGAGTGGTAGTAGATACCAAATGTGAAATAGATAGCTAGTGGGAAGCAGCGGCATAGCACAGGGAGATCAGCTCGGTGCTTTGTGACCCCCTAGGGGGGTGGGATAGGGAGGGTGGGAGGGAGGGAGACGCAAGAGGGAGGGGATATGGGGATATATGTATGCATATAGCTGACTCACTTTGTTATACAGCAGAAACTAACACAACGTTGTAAAGCAATTATACTCCAATAAGTATGTTAAAAAAAAAAAGAGTGGTAGTAGAAAGGTACAGGGATGAAAAGGTAAATGAAAAGGTAAATAGCTTGTCTATAATACATGAGGATATATAACTATATACGAACAGAATTTTTTTTAATTAAAAAAATTATTTATTTGGCTATCTTGGGTCTTAGTTGCGGCACGCGGGATCTCCGTTGAGGCATGTGGGATCTTCCGTTGTGGTGCTTGGGCTTCTCTCTAGGTGTGGCATGAGCGTTTTCTCTCTCTAGTTGTGGCACGTGGGCTCTGTAGTTTGCGGCACGCGAGCTCTCTCCTTGCGGCGCTTGTGGCGCGTGGGCTTAGTTGCCCCGAGGCACGTGGGATCTTAGCTCCCGGACCAGGGATCGAACCCACGTCCCCTGCATTGGAAGGCAGATTCTTTACCACTGGACCAGCAGGGAAGTCCCTAACAGAATTTTAATGTGTTTGGAGCACCAAGATATACTCAACATCATGTTTCAAAGTGAGATACCAGATCAGGTGCAAATTTTCAAGGATTTATCTGAAAACTGTATATGGCTTTTGAAGCTTTTACCCTTATCAAAAGTATAGAAAGTTGAATGGTTAGAGCCTGGAGGGAAGATGATTTGTGCAGAGGATTTCTCTGGAGAGTTCGGCCCCCCAGTGTGAAGGAGAGATGCTTCAGTTCCCTTTTGTTACCTAACAAAATACTCCCAAATGTAGTGGCTTAAAACAACCACCATTTTTTTCTCCCGATTCTGTGGGTCAGGCATCTGGGCGGGCCCCCCTACCTTCCCCCCGGATGGTACTTCTACTCCACATGGCATCAGTTGTGATCACTCCTTGCCTTTGCTTAGCTGGTGACTGGGCTGGGCTGGGAGGTTCAGAAAGGTTCCACCCACACGTCTGGTGCCTCATTGCCTGTCTTTCTCCACATGGCTGCTTGAGCATCCTCACAGCATGGTGGACTCAGGTACAAGATGGCTGACCTCCAGGAAGAGGTGTTCCAATAAGTAAGGCAGAGAGTTCTTGAGGCTGAGGCCCTAGAACTCACACAGCATCACTTCTGCTGCATGCTATTGGTCAAAACAATCATAGGCTTAGTCTAGCAGAGGGGAAATAGACTAGCTTTCCGTGGAATTGCAGTATGAAATCTGTGGCCATTTTAATCCACCGCAGGGCCCTCAGCTAAGAACCAACCCACGGTGGTGTGATCCAAGCTCTCATTCTTGAGCGATCTGAGCCCTCGGTCATCCTACCTATAACTCCACCCCACCCCCACTCACGTTGATCCCTGTATTTGGCAATATGAATAGGTTGCGTGGTGAGTTCACTAGGTCTGAGACGTAGTTCCCATCCTCCACCCCATGTAGGGGTAACACCTTCTCCCCTGGGTAATCGGCATTATTCATCCCAGCCAACGCCCTTTCAGTCAGCTGGCCTGAGTGGTGTGGGAGCCCCAGATGGCCAGGTGACGGTCTCAGCTTCCAGCTCAGCAGGTGCACTGGTGTCTCCCCTTTGGGGAAGCGTTCTTCCTCTTCTTCTTCTTCTTTTTTTTTTGGCTGCGCTGTGCGGCATGCGGGATCTTAGTTTCCTGACCAGGGATCGAACCCCCGCCACCTGCATTGGGAGTGCAGAGTCTTAACCACTGGACCGCCAGGGAAGTCCCAGCATTCTTCTTTAGGGATCTAAAATCTCTTATCCAGAGCCCAAAGTATTGGAGATGAGAAGCAAAGATGCTGCAAGTATGTGGTTGGGGGGTGGTGCTTCCCTTGGTTCTGGACCCATTCTTCCGGCTGGAGGAGGAGCATATATGGTGGCACGTCCAGGACAGCACCTGCACCTCACCACTAGCACTGGAACCAGTGTACGGGGGGCGCTTTCGCTGTTCTGCAAGTCCAGCCGCTTCTGGGCACGGGGAAGAGGGGGAGGCCCGTGCGTCTTGTCAGCACTGGCCTTTGGCCACAACTCTTTGCTGTAAAATGAGTCTTTGAGTCAGTAACGATGCGTGGGACACAGCGATGGGCGGTGTTGTTGGCAGAAGCAAGGTGGGCAGAAAGCGAGGTCTGTATTCAGAATGAATGTCAATTCCAGAAAGAGTAAATGATGGTCCCTGCCAGGGTGGAGCTGACCTGCCACCTGGTGGCTGGCTTGTCGCCCTGCTGGCAGGCTGGGCACCCGACAGCAGCTGTAGCCAGATCAGCCCGGTGAGGGGAAGTTCATTTCGTGGACCCATGAGTAATCCTCGTCCCCCATGGCCCTTTGTTCATGGCCAGGAATACAGGCTGACTGACGTGCACGGACAGGCCATCTTGTCCACCAGACTCTCGGTGCCTCCGCAGGCCTGGCTGCCCTTTGGACAGCGTCCACAAAGGACTGTGACACCCTCACACGTCCTAGTCACCGCTCCTCCAATCTTCTTCCCTCCACCTCCTTGACCCCTGAACACATGCTTAGTACCCACCCCTGAGTCAATGTCAATCTGTACCTCAGGCCACCCCTCCTTCCAGACAACTTGTAGTTGGTGTCAGAATTTCTTGCAGCTCTGTCTATAAAATAAATTACATACACGTGCTTTTCCTCCTCAAATGGTCTTAGGGACTCCCCATGAGGCCACAGGTGTGGGTTGAGGGGAAGGTGGCGATGCAGCTGCTACCATGGGGGTCTGAGCCCCATTTATGAGCAGACACCTACCTGAGCCTTCTAGACCCCCGACCCTGAGCTTATACGTAGCACCTGTGTGTGATGGTGACGTGCTGTGCATGCCCCTTTAGAGCTGGGGGAGACGTGGACACTTAGTTCCTGATGGGCAGCTCAGGTCTCAGGGTCACCTGGTGTCCCACAGTCGGGCCTTCCATCTCCCCGAGGGCCCAGGAGTGAGCCAGAAGTAGTGTCAAAAGAAGAAGAGATTTTTGCCAAAGAAAGCATGGCTTTGATCAAAAGCAGAGGCTTCTACCGGGGCCCACCCTGGGCCCTGCAGAGCACCCTAACTTTCCACAGACACACTGTGCGCCGTTGAATGTGCTGGGTCATCAGGCCCAAGGGGAGAGCCGCTTGTACGCAGCCTGGACCTGCTGCACAGGCTTTGCTTGTGCCTGGAAACAGTCTGGAGCAGCACAGCACCTGTGGTACACAAGAAGCCCCTTGTGTACGTCCTTTCACTGGCTAGGAGTGCAAGGTACAACAGCTGGTCTTTCACTTTGGAAGAAATGTTTTTACTTGCCTGCCAACAGAAACCCCAAACAACGGTAGCTTAATTTAGACAGAGGTATGTATCTCCTATCTGAGAAATCTGGGCTAGGCAGCGGCTGGCACTGGTTTAGCAGCTTGGGGATATCAGAGTCAAGGTCTAAGGGGTTTTTTGCTTCTTCCCTCACAGTTGCAAAGTTGTTGCTCTGGCTCCAGCCATCATGGCTTTGCTCCCGACAAGAGAAAGGAGAAATCAGGGGAAAGGAGGAAGTGGTGATGCCTACATCAGGAAAGCAACACTCTCACAGAAATCTCTGGAAGATTTATGCTTACATTTTATGGGCTAGAGCTGAGCCACCGTGACTGCAAGGAAGGCGGGGGGTGGCGTTTTTTTTCAAGCTGCGCACATTTCCACCCCCAACGACACCTGAATTCTGTAGGTGAAAGAGCAGAGGAGGATGCTGCAGTGCTGTTCTCCACCATGCGTACCTCGTGGGGTTGTTTTGATGCCCAGAAGGGCCTTAGCGAGCTGCCTGCGCACACCGGCTGCTCCGAGAATGTGGGCTGTGTGTCTTCAGCAATGCCTGCTCCAGTCACATCCTTGGTTTTTCCTTATCCCCCTCAACACAGGGATCCCTTCCCATCTCCCCTTTCTCCGCTCCCCAGAGGCACCCACAGGGCTGGGGGCTGGGGTCAGTGAGCAGAGGGCAGAGGTGAAGAGCTAGTCAAAGGCCGAGGCCCCCACTCATCCCCCAGCTCTGCCCAGGGCCCCTGGCCCCTGAGCCTCCTGGGCAGGGCTGTTCCCTTTCTGGCTGCACAGAAGCCCCAGGACCTAGATGAGGCCCCTTTGCAATGAGATCACACCCTCAGGCGAAAATCACACCAGGGGCACCTCCCCCATTGCTGCTGGGAGCTCAGGAGCAGTGCCCGCCCCCGCCCCCGCCCTCATGCCCTCCCGGGCCCGGAAGCTGCAGGAGCCCTTCTGCCCCCAGGGAGATTGAGCACCTGTCGGAGGAGCCAGGGGAGGGGCTGGCCCTGGGGCAGGAGCAGGGCTGACCCCGGCAGGGCACCGGCCGGACCCCGGGGGCTCTGGGCTGGGCTGAGGGGCAGGCGGCCCTGGGAAAGGCCGAGAGAGGGCAGAGGGCAGGGACAGAGATCAGAGGAGAGAAGGACAGGCCAGAGAGGCCGAGACATGGAGGGACAGGCTGGGGCCCACAGGACTGGTACTGAGACTGAGAGACTGACCAGAGGCGGGAGAGAGAGAGAGTTCTAGAGGAAAGACTGAGAGTGCCTGGCTGGGAAGACGCAGGCAGAGGGGGCACAGAGCAGGCCGGGGGGCCGGTACTGTGGCTGCTTGGGCAGCGTGAGGGCAGGAGAAGGGCCCCTGGGCCAGGCCTGGCGATGGCAGGGCGCGGCGAGGCCCCTGGCGCACCCAGGGCGCTGCCCTGAGGCTGCAGGTGTGCCCGCACGGCTGCAAGAAACACCTGGGCAACACCATCAGCTTCTCCTTCCGCTTCATCTCTGGGAATCTGACTCGAGATGCGGACTGCTCTGGCAGGGCTGGGGGCAAGGGGGCAGGAAGGGGCAGGCTCGGGGTTTAAAACTGTGCCCACCTTGAATGGGGCAGGGGTGACGGGGCACAGCGGTCCTGAGAGCAGGACTGGAAGGGATGCCCAGCCTTAGAGTCCTGCCCGGCGGCCGGTAGACAGTGAGTGCCAAGCCGGGGCTCCCCCACCCGTGGGTCTGGGGAG
Organism: Aethalodelphis obliquidens; assembly: GCF_003676395.1. Classification (NCBI taxonomy): domain Eukaryota; kingdom Metazoa; phylum Chordata; class Mammalia; order Artiodactyla; family Delphinidae; genus Aethalodelphis; species Aethalodelphis obliquidens. Next base: position 9,417,265 of record NW_020837979.1, on the reverse strand, counting down.
GGAAAGCAGGTGGGAAGGGGGCTTCCTTCTCCAGGGCGCACCGACACAGGCACAGCAAGCATAGGCTGGGAGGGGGCTGGCGGCTCTCGGGCCGGGGGTCCTCTCCCCTCTTCCCTCCCTCACTGGGGACCCCTCTCCTCCCTCAGCAAAGACAGATATGACATCTGTAGCAAGGATTAAATAAAACGAGCAAGCATGTAGAAAGGCCTGTGTCTAGAAAGTGCTCAATCAGTGATAGCCATCTTTCAAAATCTATAAAACCCACCAACCTGGAATTTCTAGCAGGGACACAGCGGGGGGCTTCCCTGGAGCCTGTGCTCTCAGACTCAGGCCTGCGGAGGAGTGGGAGTGGGAGTCCCACTGCCCCTCTGCCTCCCTGCCTGCCCCACCCCGAGCCAGGTGCTCAAGGGCTGAGCAGGACCTCGTCCCAGGCTGGGCCATGCGGACCATGCAGACCAGGCACAGGGAGAGGGGCTCCTGCGTCTGGGGCCCTGCAGTTTCCTTGGCAGGACGCCCCAGGAAGGGCTGGTGTCAGGAGCTTCAGACCCTGGAAGGAGAGACCCTCAACAGCTTGGGTCTTGTGTGTCCTTTTGTTCTATCCTGTTATTGGAGGGATGTGAAGGAAGCTAAAGAAATCACGATTCCCTAAAGAGAAATCAAATTAAATCTCTAAAACATAAAGATGAGGCAGTGGAGACATGGGACATGTTGGCTTTTTAGCCAAAGCTGAAAGCTTCTTATGCTGCTCAAAGAAGCTCATGGCCACTGAGGGACAAAGGGCCAATCGAGCGGGGCTGGGCTGGAGCACCTGACCTTTGTCCCTTCTCCAGGGCCGGGTCCCCCATCTTGTTCCCTGCCCTGTCCCGAGTGCCTAGCACAGAACTTGGTGCTTGCCTAGCACAGGCCCCAAATACTTGTCAAATTAATGAATGCTCTTTTAAGAAGGATCAAAATTAAAAATTGAGCATATAATCAATCATCTCAAAATCGGTCGAATAATAACGGTTTAAAACCCTCAAAAGCAATAATAAGTCTCTAGGAATCAGAAGACAGGATTCTGATACAGTGAAGGTTTGCAGAGGGAGCTCAGATGGGAATGTGAGTCTAAGGCAGAGGGGCAACCTGAGGGACCTCCGGGGGGCACTTGGACCACTGCTGCTGCTGCTGGGAATGGGAGCCCAGGGTCACCCCGGGCTTTTCAAAAGAAGGGAAATGCCGTCTCTGCTCGTGAGGCCGCTAAGCCCTGCCTCCCAGCTGCCGCGAATTCCTCTCTCCAGGCTGTCGTTTTGGGGAAGGATGGAACTTTGAAGTTGGTGGTCCTTGCAGAGAGATGCCTGGGGGCTGGGCCCAGGGGCAGAGGGAGGTGCCTGGCGTCTCAAAGCCTCTGGCCGTGATCCTTCTAGCTACTCCCACGTGCTCCTGCTGGCCGGTGATGTGGAGCATCTCTCCTGCCCACACTGAGCCCCTCCTCAGCTGTCCAGCCCGGCAGGGGCGTAGGGAACGGCACCAGCTCCGCAGGGCGTCTGGAAGGGTCAGTGAGCGCCCTGGCTTAGTGGAGTTTCAATCCATGGGCATCTTTACTGCTGGTAGCTTTCTGCACCTTTTCTAAACCTTCTTACCCACCTGATACCGCTGCAGGTTCATGGGTGCTTTCTCTTGCTCCCTCTGTCTCAGTCTTTCTGGAAAGGGAAGGAGGATACTGCAGGTCTGTGTCACCTAAGGGTGCAGTCTGCCTCCCGGACCTCAGGTTCCTCATCTGACAACAATCACAAAGGCCTGGGCTTGCTGGTCTCCCTCTGAGCCCCTTCCAGCTCCGGGGAATGCTGGTTCTGGGATTCACAGGATGGCCAGGGTGGGAGGAGCTGCCTGGGGGCAGGAAGCGGGGAGGTGGGACGTGGGCGGCCGATAAAGTGCAAATACTTGACATCAACATATGAAACAAGCTGGAGGAAGCGCAGCTCTTTGTCACCTCTGAGCCTCTCAGTTTGCTCTGTGGAATCGCTCTTGCCAGCCATTCAGATGAAATTTTGTGCACATCCTGTGGTCATCTTTCTGGTGTTAGCGGGTACTCAGGGAAGCCTTAGAGCTCCGACCTTCACCCACCCGGGAATCTCCTCCCCCTGACTCGTTTCAGGCTTAAGGCTGGAGCAACAGGGCAGGGCGTGGGCATCTCTGAGCATCTCTGAGCATCTCTGCTCTTTCTCCACTCTGCTCCTGCGGGGTGCTGGGGCCAGACCAATGCCACCGCCCAGTTGTTGTTTCTCACGCCCAACTGTTGAGATTTCCCCTCTCCAGGCAGTCTTTCTTGGAGGAGGATGGGTCCCCAGCTCTCTTCCACAGCGTCCAAGGGAGCCCTGCAGAAACACACCCTCTGCCTCCATGACTGTTGCTATGTGGGTATCCACGTCCCTCCCATCACCCTGGGTACTTCTGGCCAGTGTAGCCATGACCATCACCCTGACCTTCTCCAGGTGTGCGTCAGACCAACCTGGCCCTGCATCCCCCAGACTTCAGGGACACGTGCCCAGATCCCCACAGGCTTCTCAGATGCCCCTCACTTGGACAGAGGACCAAAGTCCCCCTGTGGGAGATGGAGGAGTGACACCCCAGCACACCAGCCAGCCTTTCCAGAGACATTCCCTTCCTTTGCCTCGCCAACCTTTCTCTTCTCTGGGTGAGGAGGGGTGAGTCACAGAGTCAGTTTCTCAGTCCCCTAGTGTGACCTGCAAAGCTGGTCTTGGGCTTTGGACCTCTGCCCAAACTCAACAGGAAAAAAAATCACATTTAATACCTGGACATGAGACATGGAGTCCACACCAAGACGCGGAGAGCTCTGTCTTCTGGGCCTCACACCGCACCCTGCAGCAGGTGCCCAGACCCGGGGCTCCCAGGGACGAGGCAGGTATGGTGCAGAGGCTGGGAGGGGCCAGGAGAGAGGGCTTGGGCTCCAGATTGAGATAGCAGAGACCCAAGGTTACAGACAAAGTTGGGCACAGCTGGCTTGAATTGTCAAAGCATCATTCTCGATGTGTTAAAAATATCATTCTACAAATAGACAGCATGTGTCAGGTTCTGTTGAAGTCCTTAATGAGGCAACCGGCAGAGTGACAAAGCCGATGCAAAAGAGAAAGAAACACAGGGAGTTTGAGAGAGGATGGAAATAAAAGGAACACAGAGGCACTGCTGCTCAGGTATGAAACTAGGCAAGATCCAGGGCAGGGAAACCACCACCCTCTGCCACAGAGGAGAGGAAATCATCACATCTTATCAGCTTTACAAGCTTGTACGACATCTGGGCCCTAATCAATTGCACTGCTTAGTTCTCCCCTGGCCAGTCAGATGCCCTGGGCAGGCACTGGACAATGCCCCAGCAGGGCCCGGAGGACCATGCAATGCTCTTGGACTTTATTTCCACATTTTAAAAATAATTTTTTTTTTTTTTTGCAGTACACGGGCCTCTCGCTGTTGTGGCCCCTCCCGTTGCAGAGCACAGGCTCCGGACGCTCAGGCTCAGCGGCCATGGCTCACGGGCCAGCCGCTCCGCGGCATGTGGGATCTTCCCGGACCGGGGCACGAACCCGTGTCCCCTGCATCGGCAGGCGAACTCTCAACCACTCCGCCACCAGGGAAGCCCTAAAAACAATTTTTAAACAGCAAAGAATCTTAACTCTGCCACTCATAGCTGTTAAAGGGTAAAAGGTAAAAAACACACTAAACATTTCAAGGGAGTTCCCCGGTGGCCTAGTGGTTAGGATTCTGGGCTTTCACTGCTGTGGCCTGGGTTTCAATCCCTGGTCAGGGAACTGAGATCCCACAAGTCCTGCTGTGTGGGCAAAAAAAGTTCAAGAGTTTATTTGAATTGGGTAGCACCAAACCAAAGGTGGTTAGGAGTGTTCCACTGACAGGAGCTAATGGGGAGGTTTTTATAGAGAAGATGCAGAAGCAAAGCAAAGTAAGGAAATTGACTGGTCATAGCTTAAGCAGTTGTCTTATTCGGGAGAGCCTGTCTCTGATTGGTTGTTCTTAAGTTGCATTTTCTCAGATTTAAGTGTGTTGACTCTGGCTCAGGTTTTGGTTTGTTTACATAAGCTACCAAGGCCTTAGAGGCACCTCAGTCCGACAGCCACTTAAGTACTTTAACAATTCCTCCCTTTTGGTCATCCTCTCATGCATGAGAGACTGACCAACAATTTGGTATTACTGCCACTGTCCATCACCCTCAGGGGACTTATCTCATCGTGAAGTTCATAGGTTATGATGTCGAGCCATGGGAGAATTGTTTTTGCTTTTCATCTCGTCCATCTTGTTCCTGTTTCTCCATCTTGTTCCTGTTTCTGACTTGCTTCACTTAGTATCGTCATCTCTAGGGCCCTCTATGTTGCCGAAAAAGGCATTATTTCATTCTTTTTTATGGCTGAGTGGTATTCTATTTTTTATAGAGAGAGAGACCATCTGATGTACTGCTGATGGCTTCAAACTTGTATTTAAGACCCCTAAGAGAACATAGGCCCCCAGGGAGACTACGGTGGTGAATGTCAGGAGGATAATACCAAGAGACTGAGTTTGCTCCTTAGCCGGGGTCCCCATGAACCAAACCAGCTGGTATCAAGTAAATCAAAGAATGCACCTGAAGAGGCATCAACCTTTCTTAATCAAGTGGCTTGTTTGCAACTTTCTTGTATTTGAGTTTCTACTCTACCAGAGTTGTTGATCCAGGTACAGCAGGAGGTCATTGCTATGGCACAGACAGCTTGTTCAACCAGCAGATAATCTAAAGCAGTTCTGTTATCTGAAACCATTTTATCAGCTCAAAATAACCCATAAGCCAAAGAGGCATGTTTTGGGGTGGCAGAGTTTGTTACCCTGTGTTCCTTGCCTTTGAAATTTCTCCAAGAAGTCTCACAGTCTAGAGTTCGAGTTGGTAGATGTCTCCGTCTCACTGAACCAGTCTCTTAGTCCTGAGAGCAGGTCAGTTCAGTTAAACAGTTGAGTCTTATTTCAGGAAGAGGTGTTGCTGAGTGGGTTTCCAAAATTAAGCCTGTATGGTACAAGCAATCGTATTTAATAAGACGTGTTTCTATGGAAACAAAGGAAAAACAAAGGATAATGGTTGGAACAGGTTATAGATCAGTTTCTGAGTCCAGAGGACAGCCAGTCGAGAAGATTTCTGGAGGTTGGGTTCCTAGATGTTGGGCTTGAAGCAGCTTTTGTAGTTTGAATGTCTCTGGTGATACCATTGGATGTTCTAGTGAACTTTCTCAGTGGACCACACAGCAACAGGCACAAAGTTTATCCATCCGTGAGCTGGTGTGATGATTTCTTTGAAGTTCGTAACAAGTTGTTCAGCTGTAGTTTGCAGGGCTTGGGGAAAAGGACAGTTTTTGTTCTCAGACATTCTAAGTCAGAAGGGTGGAAGAAAATTGGAAACATTAGTTTGGAGGGTTGTAGCCAGATATTGGAGGAAACTAGAAGAATTTAGGATCCAGTGTGGTTTCCAAGTAGATAACAAAACCTCAAGACAATGAATCTGACCTCCACAAGGGGGTGTTAAAGTTTTCTACAGAAACGTAATTTTTCTCTCTACAATTACCCTTCTAATCACAGTAAGATGAATTTCTTTTCAAAATAAGCCTAGTCTCATTAAACTTGGCCTGATTATTTGCATAAGAGCAGCAAGAATAGTGACTTTATGCCTATTCTTTTTTTTTTGATTTTATTTATTTATTTTTGGCTGTGTTGGGTCTTCATTGCTGCACGCAGGCTTTCTCTAGTTGCGGTGAGCGGGGGCTACTCTTCGTTGCGGTGCTCGGGCTTCTCATTGCGGTGGCTCCTCTTGTTGTGGAGCACGGGCTCTAGGCGCACGGGCTTCAGTAGTTGTGGCTTGCAGGCTCAGTAGTTGTGGCACGTGGGCTCAGTAGTTGTGGCGCACGGGCTTCGTTGCTCCGCAGCATGTGGGATCTTCCCGGACCAGGGCTCAAACCCGTGTCCCCTGCACTAGGCAGGTGGATTCTTAACCTCTGCGCCACCAGAGAAGCCCCTATGCCTATTCTTAAAGATGATATTCCATTTAAAGCTTGGCGATACCTCGGGCTTTATTGGCTCAACCCTAGTTTATTAAATTTTTAAAAGCCTCTTTAGTCTAAGAAGCCAAGTCAAGGACTTGTCCAATTTTGTCCTGTTACAAAGAGGACAGATTCTTATTGAACTTATGCAAATACCTACATTGTCATAAAAAATAAGAATATTCAATAAGAGTTTCTGAATCCTGCAGAGATCAGGTAGAGGGAAGAAGATAAATATATACCATTTTTGTTTACAAAAGTATACTTTACCAAATTGCTGTGATATAGATTACTTAAATCAAAAGAGAAAGGGGGTTCTTTAAATCTGAAAACAAACCATTGAAAAATCAGCAATGTTTCAAAGTCATAAAATTTATAATTATCCTCATCCATTCATTCATTCTCATGTAATTAATTCCTTTTCTTTTCCATTATGGTTTACGACAGCATAATGAATACAGTTCCCTGTGCTATACAGTAGGACCTTATTTTTTATCCATCCTATGTATAATAGTTTGCATCTACTAATCCCAAACTCCCAATCCATCCCTCCTCCACCCCACCTCCCTCTTGGCAACACAAGTTTGTTCTCTATGTCTGTGAGTCTGTTTCTGTTTCATAGATACATTTATTTGTGTCATATTTTAGATTCCACCTATAAGTAATATCGTATGATATTTGTCTTTCTCTTTCTGACTTACTTCACTTAGTATGATAATCTCTAGGGCCATCTACGTTGCTGCAAATGGCATTATTTCATTCTTTTTTATGGCTCAGTAGTATTCTATTTCATATATATATATACCAATCTTCTTTATCCATTCATCTGTCAATGGACATTTAGGTTGTTTCCATGTCTTGGCTATTGTAAATGGTACTGCTGTGAACACATCGGGGTGCATGTATCTTTTTGAATTAGAGTTTTCTTCAGATATATGCCCAGGAGTGGGATTGCTGGATCATAGGGCAACGTGGGGAACCTCCATATTGTTTTCCATGGTGGCTACACCACTTTATGTTCCCACCAACACCATGTAATTAATTCTTGATTAGTACTTGACCTTGGGTCAGTAGTTTCGTGAATTCATCAGTTTCTCCACCAGAGTTCTGAAAATTCTGATTCAGTTCAGTGGTATGATCTTAAAGTTATCAGAAATCTGTACTTGTAAGAATTCTTTCCATGAATCCCTTTGAAGAGGAAGCACTTTTGCAATTGCATCAGAGCAAAACCATAACTGTCTGTAAATGTCAAAAGACTTAAAAGTGGCCATGGCTAGGGCTTCCCTGGTGGCGCTGTGGTTGAGAGTCTGCCTGCCGATGCAGGGGACACAGGTTCAAGCCCTGGTCTGGGAGGATCCCACATGCCGCGGAGCAACTAAGCCGGTGTGCCACAACTACTGAGCCTGCGCGTCTGGAGCCTGTGCTCCGCAACAAGAGAGGCCGCGATAGTGAGAGGTCCGCGCACCGCGATGAAGAGTGGCCCCCGCTTGCCACAACTGGAGAAAGCCCTCGCACAGAAACGAGGACCCAACACAGCCATAAATAAATAAATTAAATTAAAAAAAAAAAAAAAGTGGCCATGGCTAAATATCTGATGAGAGTTCATTATAATGCAGTTAACAAGGAATTTTTATTGTTTCTGTGACATACAACATTTTAAGATAATAACTAGAATTATGATTACATTACGCCAGGACATATCAGATCTCTAGGAATTTTATACAATTTCTCATTCTAAAACAACCAATTATTCTGCTTTAAAACAAAATAACTTTATTTTCCCTTAAAATTGCCTTTCCACATTCCACACCTTTTCTTACCAAAACACATCCTACTTTTATTGTATACAGAGTCATTTTTCTTATTACTTCTTGTAGTTTTGATTACATATATTGATTAGAATTCTTAACCCTTAGAAACCTTAATTTCTATTGAAACCAAGAAACGAGCCATTGTGGACTGTCTGTTACAGCAGCACTCTGTACATTGCAAACTTATCAATACATTTCATAACTGCTAGAAGCGTATTCTTCCTCATAGTGAGCTAAAATACTGAAACGTTAATTACTGAACATAGGTTTATCTACTTTTGGCTTCTTATTACAGAGGGACTGAAGATATTTGGGTCTATTAATAAACATGTTTTGTGTTTCAGTATTTTATCTTATTTGAAAATTGTTTGGGAAGGCAGTCTCATATACGCAGTCTTTTGACCCCCTCACTCAGCCGCATGAGAATGGGCCTTGGACCCAGAACACTTTTTTACCAGGAGATAAAGAGCTCACACAGCTTGTGCTGGGCTTTTCACCTTGTATAGGAATATCCCTCCTTGTTTAACTTTCTGAGTATTCCTTTGTCTCTGCTTAAAGCATGTGCGTCCTATGGTAGCTGGCCGACCCACTGTTGTATCTGTCCTCTGAGAGGAGGGGACAGCGTTCTTCCACTGTGGCATGAGAGGAGTGCTCGTAGATCAGTTGCCCTGTGTCAGCCGCCAGGAGAGTCCTGCTGGCCATGGGGAACCAGTCTCCATTATCAGAATCCATCTTGCTTGGTCTCTTTTCTATGTAAGTAAAGCGTTCCATCCAGTGCTCGACTGTGTTGTTTTCCTTGGAGACGCCAATAGAAGAAGCTGCAGTGGGCAGAAGTGTTTAGAATCCTTCCCTGGGATTGGAAACCAGCACTCTGTGCTCTTCTCCCTTGGGACTGGTAAAAAGAATAGGTGGGCTTTGAATTGCTTCTATAGCTGCTTTTTCTGTTCTTGTAAAGACGCAATTTGAAAGGCAAGAGCAGTCGTTTTCAATTCCTCAAAGAACTGGGTTGCAGCCTAAATGATATCAAGGGCTGGACCCACCCATCCAATTTGCTTCTTTATATCAGGGAGATTTCCAACTAAGATGGAAATTAAAAGGTTTCTATGTTCTAGATTTAGAGCTGTGTATCTTTGGAACGTTTTAACACATGGTTCCACAGAGGCTTCAGAATACTGTCTTTCCCTCTGGATACATAGTTCTATATTATTTTATTTTATTTTTATTTTTGGCTGCGTTGGGTCTTCGTTGCTGTGCGTAGGCTTTCTCTAGTTGCAGTGAGCGGGGGCTACTCTTCGTTGCGGTGCACGGGCTTCTCATTGCGGTGGCTTCTCTTGTTGCAGAGCACAGGCTCTAGGCGTGCGGGCTCAGTAGTTGTGGTGCACGGGCTTAGTTGCTCCGCGGCATGTGGGATCTTCCCGGACCAGGGCTCGAACCCATGTCCCCTGCATTGGCAGGCGGATTCTTAACCATTGTGCCACCAGGGAAGTCCCATAGTTCTATTTTAGCTTAGGAAAGAAGGCTTCAAAAAAGTTCCTATCAGGCTCTGAATATCAGTCTCCAATTCAGCCAACTTCTGACCATAGAGTTCCTCTTAAAGAAAAAAAATCCTTTCCAATATCTTACCATCAGGTTTTAGCTGGGACAAACAGTAAATATTCCTGGCAGTACTGAACCCTTTAAAAGAGACAATTTTGATTCATTTAGTCTCAGAAGCTTCTGTGTACCAATCAAACATGCATCCCATTTTTCGGGGGAAGTTTGGGGCTCCTTTAATCTCTAGGGCATCTCGTAAATGGATAAGCTTATCTAGTTAAAAGTTCCCCACTGCAGCCACTGTGATTCGAGATTATCTTTAGTTAGGTTAACCCACTTGTTCAGACAGATACAGGTTCTGGGCCTGTAATTTTTATACATATAGTTAGCCCAGATAGGGGAGTCCCAGACTCTTTGGACTCGGAGGGACCCATTTTCTCCTTCCTCTCCTTTCCTTAAAACAAAATTTTGCTTTTCTGAGGCCTTAGTCCAGTTTAAGTTTGACCCATTCCAGTTTAAGTCAGAGAAACATTTATAGTGTTTAAGGTGGACCCGGTGCAACTCTGGACCCAGTCTGGTAAGAGAAATGCTCAAAGTGAGGGAGCTCATAATGCATAAACTGTGGAGCTCAGTTATCCAAGAGGGACTTACCCATGACCTTTAGGTGCATTGAGAAAGCAGTGAGTGCAAAGGGCTCAACAGGTGGCTATGCCTGGTTGTATGTTGCTCCAGGGAACCACTGGAGGGAGGTCACCTTCATATCCCACTTTTGACACCAGAGCTGTTAAAAGGTAAACATAAGCACACTACAATTTTCAGTAGTTTATCTGAGCATACATTGATTTGAATCAGGCAGTGCCAAACCAAAGACGGTTGGGAGCACTCCACCAACAGGAGCTAGGGGAGTGGTTTTATAAAGATGATGCAGAAGCAAGACATGGAAATTATTTGATTGGCGATAGCATACGTGGTTGTCTTATTTGGGAAAGCCTAATTAGCTGTTTGTGACTGGTTGTTCTTAAATTTATTTTCTCGGGCTTGAGTACATTGACCCTGGCTAAGGTTTTGGCTTGCTTCCGTAGGCTACCAAGGCATTAGAGGCACCTCAGTCCAATGGCCTCCTTGTTTAAATATTTAACCAAGCTCTGCATGAAGCAAATTGCTTCTCACCTCTCTGAGCCTGTTTCCTCCCTCATCCGTAAAATGGTTACAAGAATAATGAGGTCATTAAGAAGACTGTTGTCGGGACTTCCCTGGCAGTCCAGTGGTTAAGACTTCGCCTTCCAATGCAGGGGGTGCAGGTTCGATCCCTGGTCAGGGAGCTAAGATGCCACATGCCTCACAGCCAAAAAACCAAAACATAAAACAGAAGCGATATTGTAACAAATTCAGTCAAGACTTTAAAAATGGTCCACATCAAAAAAAGAAATCTTAAAAAAAAAAAAGATTGTTGTCATATGCACACGAAAACCTCTACACCTGTGGCATGGCTGTTTACCTTCTCCACCGTGATACCATGGTGGTCTCCTATACTGGCTTACCTTGTGTTGGTATGTGGCTTGGGGCAAGTTATTTGGTCTGTCTGAGCCTCAATTTCCTCATCCATTGCATAGATACAATAGAGGGTGATTTTGGGGATTCTAGCAGAGTCTGTAAAGGGCTAGGGTAACGCTATCCCTTGTGGTTTTAGAGGCATCGCTGGTGATAATGGGGATTTACTGTGTGACTCTGAGCTGGAGTTTCCCCCCTTTCTGAGCCTCAGTTTCCCTATCTGTGAAATTAGAGCTGGAGAGGGAAATTTTCAAGGCCAAGAACCAGCTCTAAAATCTGATTTCTCCCCATCCCCTTTACCCAGGCACAGGGGCCCGGGAGCTTGGGATGTATTCAGCTGGCCAAAAAGTTCGTTCGGGCTTTTCTGTACCATCTTGCGGAAAAACCTGAATGAACTTTTTGGCCAGCCAAAATATCTGTGACTCCTGCCTTTACAGCCACTGCCCATTCCTGCCTCTTCCTGGCTTCTCCTTAGATGCTCCTTCTGGGTCCTGAGAGACCCTGTGCCCTTCCAGCATTCAGAACGCCTCCCAAACCTCTCCCCAGGGCCTTGCTAACAAGGTTAAGTTCATTAAAAGTCAACCTTGAGCACCTTGACTCTCTTCCTCAGCGTTAGCAGGGAGGTTGGCGTTCTCCAGACGGATATAATGGGCTGCGGTGGTCTCCACCTCTGCACCGGCCTCTGCCGACCTGGCCTCCCCCACTGCCTGCCTCCAAATGTCCATATCAAAATAGGCAGGAGGGGGTGGATGGCGATGCAGAGGAAGGGGTCGCTGGGCACTGACTGGAAGGGTGGGCACAGGGACCCTAGAAAGGTGTTTGGGAGCCACCCGCCCAGACACAGGGGCCCAATGGTCCTGGTCCTGTGTCTGCATGGTGTGTGTACTAGGGGGTTGGCCCTGCAGCTGTGGGAGCCAATTCCCTGCCCTCTGGGGTGGAGGAAGATTGGGGGTTATTTGGGGTGGTGGGGAAGGAAAACAATAGCTTCCAGATGCTCCAGGATGGGAGGAAACGTTTGTGCTGCACTTGGGGCGGCTCAGGGAAAAGGCAGAACCCTGGTGACCGGGTGGTTGGAGCTCCCGGGCAGACGCTGACAGGCTGGCGAGCCTGGTGCCCACCGGCCTGGCCACCACGGACTGCCTCGCTCCTTTCCTGCCAGTCTCCCTTGATAGGCATTCCCCCATGTGCCCACCAGGGGGCAGAGACGAGCATGTCCACCATGCAGGACTCTTTTTTTTTTTTTTTTTTGCGTTATGCGGGCCTCTCACTGTTGTGGCCTCTCCCATTGCGGAGCACAGGCTCCGGACGCGCAGGCTCAGCGGCCATGGCTCACGGGCCCAGCCGCTCCGCGGCATGGGGGATCCTCCCGGACCGGGGCACGAACCCGTGTCCCCTGCATCGGCAGGCGGACTCTCAACCACTGCGCCACCAGGGAAGCCCCATGCAGGACTATTTTAATGTTAAATCACCAGCTCTGCATTTCCTGCCACCAACCTGCCCTATCCACCCCGCATCTTCACACTGTTGGGGCTTAAGGACAGAGGGATCTGGGCTTCCCGGGCTGTCGCCTCTCTTCCAGGACACATCCCGTCTCCTGATGCCCTGAGCTAAGCCCAGGGCTGGCTGGGGATCCTCTCCCCAACAGGCCTCCCCTCCCCGCCGCTGCCCATGAAGTCACTGAGCCGGGGTGTGCCTGGGTGGCAGTGCTGCCTTCTCAGGTCTCCTCCAGAGGCCTCAGGAGGGCAGGGTGAATCATAGGGTGTCACAAAGCAGATCTTCTTTAGCTGTCCTCCTCCTGTGGATAAGGGACCAGGCTCGGACAGGAGCCATGGGTTTGTGCCAGATGTGGAGTGGGCGGAGCCTATACGGATCTGATAGGAATGCTTCCCACGATGGACAGACCAGGCTCCTGACTGCCAGTCCATAGGCTGGTGTGGGTCTCCAAGGTGAAATTCAGAACGATGGGCAGTGAACTGTCAGTAAACTAAACAGTTTCCCTTCTGATGTTTCACATCATCATTCTCTTTTGAAATAATGCTGAAGGTAGAGAGTAGTTAGGGTTTTTAAAAATATGTTTGTTTTTCATGCCCTTGCATTGCAGAATAAAAGACAACACCGTTATGACCTCTTCCCAATTTGGAGGGAAATATGAGGGGTCTATATCCCTGCCTGGCTGAGGCTGGGCTGGGAGGTTGAAAGGGGGCTCCAGTGATAGGAGTGACAGGCAGTGGCCAGGGACGAGGTGGGGAGGGCAGGTGTGCTGGCTGGGCCTCCCTGCAGAGCTGGGTACAGCCATGTTGGTGGGTCCACAGGCCTGGGCCCCCCACTCTGGTGACCAAGAGCTGTCCCTCCCAGAGAAGGACAAGCTTAGGATCGGTCCTGAGCAGTGACCAGAATCCTGGGACTGGGGAGGGGAGTGACAGACACCACGCAGGCCTTGGAACAGAGCACAGCCAAGAGTGGGTGAATGAATGAGGGAGTGAGGCAGGGAAAGGAAGAAAGGAGAAACCAAGGAAGCAGTCTCCAGAGTATTGACCCAGCACAGCCCAGCAGGAGGGAAAAGCTAACGGAAGCCTCGCACCATCTCCAAGTTTGCAAAAGAAAAGAGAAAGAGAGCAGTGAGAGGGTTAGTAGAAACTCACAAGCCATGGGCAGCCCCGGGGGTCTGGCTGAGAGCGGGGCGATTGCAAGCAGGGGGCCCCCCAGCTGGAGAGGAGGCTCACAGGGCAAGGCCACCACGTCCCCTCCCCACCCCCAAACAGAGGGGCTGCCCCCAGAGGCGAGGGAGAAGCCAGGGCGGGGGCAGGTCAGGGGTGGATGGAGAGGCTGGGAGCATTGGGCTGGAGTGTGACGGTTTGGGGAGAGCAGGTCCCCCGCCAGCTCTGCTCCATCAGCCAGTAACCCCTGCAGATCAGTTCACCTCTGGGAGCCTCTGGCCGCACACCTGTAAAGGTGGGGAAAGCACCTGAGGTTAGCTGCTCGTTCCTGTCTGCCTCTTCTCAGTTCCGTCCCAAGAAGCAGTCAGAGGCAGCTTTGCAAACTGAAACAAGTCACTCTCTTGCCAACCCCGCCCCCACCCCGTGGTTTCCCTTGAACCTTGAATAAGTTCTGGCCCCGCCCTGCTCTTCCCGGGAGGATGTGAGCCCGGGTCATACTCTTGGTCTTTCTCCCCCTTCGAATGTCAGCTCCTCCAAGGACTTGCCCTGTCACATCACCACCACGCCCGGCCCATACCACGTGCCTGATCAAATGGCATTTGCAGAGATCACTCTGTCTTTTGGGGCTTCAAGCCAGACTCTGTTCACTAGGTCTAGAGCTAGATGCAGATCTAGGAGGCTGCTCCTCCAGTTCAGTTTTGGGGACCCTGGGTCAACCAGCCAAGGCCAGACGTCCTGCCAATCAGACTACACTGCTGCCTATGCGTTACGCTAACCACGTCCACTTCATCTCTGCCACCCAGGATCCTAACGGCCCCGTTGCATTCAGGCATCCCAGTTCAATGACTCTGAGGTGACAGGCAGGTCCCCTGCTGGCTCTCTCAGGAAACGTGCCTGCACACGCAGGCCCGCACATAAACACTCACACCTCCTGGTACACCGGGAAGCAGGGGGCATCGTTTAATGTACAGCCACAGTCTGTGCGGCTTTGAGCACCTGCTGTGGCCTGAGCAAGGGACCGTCCCAGGTGCAGAGGGGACTGGAGTGGCCAGGTGCTGGTGCCCACGCCTTTGCCCTCAGCTCATCCTCACGCTGATCCTGCAAGGTAGGCATCACCATCACTCTCGCCTTCCAGGAGTGCCTGAGGTTGACAGAGGGAGGTATCTGTCCATCCGTCCAATGCACGTCTATGAAGTACCTACTGCACCTGGCGCAGAACAGGGCTTGAGGACAGCTGGGAGGGAAGAGGAGCCAGGGAGGCCTTGCCCTCTGCCCACCCCTTGCCTGCAGGGCCCTGTCGGACCTGTCCCCCCAAACACACCTGGGAACCTGCTGTGGTTGGCCTGTCGGGGCCTGGCCTTAGTTGGGGATATTTGAAGACCTGCTGCCAGCCTGTGCTGGACAGATCTGGAGCTCCCGGGCGCCCTGCACCCTCTAGGGGGGATGTGGGGACAGAGGCAAGGGTCTGGGAGCAGTTTATCCTCGCCCCCCACGAGGATCTCAAAATCACCCCTCCCCCATCTCCCCTGGGCCTGGGAAGATGCATCAGCTATCAGTACAGCGGCAGACTCTGCCCCTCCCCTAGCCCCTGTGGCCTTCCTTACTCTTGGACCTGCCGAGTTTTCCTGGTACAAATGGAGAAACAGGCCTGGAAAGACAAAGTGAACTGGCCAAGATCTAGGTCTGGGAACTCCCAGGACTGTGCTCTGTCCTCTACTCCACGCAGCTGTTTTAGCCTCAGTGTCCGTGTTCGGGAAATAAGAGGGACCCGGACAGGGAGGCTAGGGCCCTGCCTCAGCGCTCTGAGCAGGGCGGTGGGGTGTGCAGTGGGCGGCTGGAAGGTGGCTGACGTGAGTCTGTGGGGCGGCTGGAAACCACTATGCGCTGTCTCCGCTGCGTGGGTGTGCTCACGTGTACGTGTGTGAGTGTGTGTGTGTGTGTGTGTGTGCACGTGCTCACCATCTACATGTCCGCTGCGATCCACGTGGGCTTCATTGAGGAAGAGACCAGGTGCTGTTCCTGGAGCGACATCCTCAGTCCACGACGAGAGGGTCCTTATTTTTTTAATTTAAAAAATTTTTTGGCCACGCCGCACTGCATGCGGGATCTTAGTTCCCCAACCAGGGATCGAACCCGCACCCCCTGCAGTGGAAGCGAGGAGTCCTAACCATTGGACCACCAGGGAGGTCCCGAGAGGGTCCTTAGAGATCAGTTAAGCGCCCCCTGGGACAGCCTGGTCCGCGCAGGCCCCCTTCCAGCATGGATCTCGGGTGCAGGGGCTGCTGGGTAGAACACACCTGGCAGAGCAGTAAACAGAAGACCAGCCTTTAGATATGCCCTCAGGCATGTGGGCGGCTGGCTGGGGCTGGGGCACCTCTTAGTGGCCTGTGGAAGGAAGAGGGGGTACCACGGAGGAGGAGGAGAGAGCAGAGAATGGGTAGGTCTCAGCGTAGCCCTGGGGTTCCTAGAAAGGGCGGGAGGGACCTGGACTCCAGTCCTAGCTCTGCCACTTACCAGCTGTGTGACCTTGGGCAAGTCACTCCACCTCTCTGAGCCTCAGTTTCATCATCTGTAAAATAGGGAGTGAAGACAAAGAACTCTCCTTTCTGGGCTGCTGTGAAGATTAAATAAGACACAGCACTTAGCCCAGGAGTGTCTGGCACACAGTGAGTACATAGTAAATGCTCTGGCCCCCGGCTCAAGGCCAAGCCTCCGGGCAGCCCCACACCAACCATCTCGCATTTCTGGGGCTCCTATTTAGAGCACCCCACTTCTGAGACTTAAGCTGATCCTGTATTTTAACTGAGCAAGGGTCCAGGGTAAGACTGGAGCCCCAAGCATCTGCTCCCAGGCGGGCGTCCACCTCCTGACCTCCTGGGCCCGGGCCAACAGGACTTGCATTTACCCAGTGCTGACCTCCTGGGCGCTGCACTGGGAGGGCTCACATGCGCTGAGGTGGGCGTCATCAACCCATTTCACAGATGAGTCCGGAAGACCCGGGAGGTTGAGCAGCCCGTGAGATGTGCCCAAGCTAGGAGGCCACTTCACAGCCCGCGCCCCCGGGGAGCCTACGGCGTGGGGGCCCCTCACACAGGACTGGCCAGTGTCCAGGGGGTTTGTCCCTCTGGGCAGCCTGATGGGGGGGTGTTGGGCAGGACCCCCCCGTGTTAAGTACTGGCTGGCGCACAAATTCACAGTTAAGCCGAGTAAATATTTGCAGCCATTACGGCAATCGCCTTCGATCCTGCGTCCTGCTGTGAGAGAGTCCCGCTTACGCACGCTTTCTTAAAACCGGCCTCTTCTCTCACGCATCTTTAATAATTCAGCTCCCAACATAAACCCCAAAATGCCAACTCAGGGCCTTCCTCCCCACTCTGGTCCTTCTCTCGTCCTGACTGCCAGGGGGGAGGGGGCCCTCACCCGGGCTCTGCCGCAGACCCTGCCCCCCTGCCTGGCCGGCTCTCACTTCGGGGCGGGGCCCAGGTTTCCGGTGTTTCCCCGCTCCGGCAGCTGTGGCCACAAGGAGGAGCAGCTCGAGCTGCTGAGCTGCAGGGCTGAGCTGGGAGGGGCAGGAAGGTGCGGCTACAACCCTGCAGCGCTGATGAATGGAGGGGAGGGGCGAGGACACCAGCTTCCTTGGGGTGACAGGGGAGGCCATCCTGAATGGGTCCCTGGAAAGGCCTCAGGCCAGAAACTGCTCTTGCCTGGGCCTGGGGGCTGCGGGTGGAGTCAAATCAATACTATAGCATCTCCGGGCCAGGTCTCCTGGGCTGGGTTTCCTGGCTGGCGGTGCTCCCCAGCGCCCTCTGGGGGCCATCTCCATAAAGGGGGGGCGGGGGGGCTGCACTGGACCCCACCCCTGCCTGGCTGGGTGACCAGGGGCTACTAGAAACACCACTCTGAGCTCCACGTCCCTTCTACCTCGATGTCCAGCCAAGTTGACACAGGGGTGCTAAGGAAGAGTTACCTGATCCCTCAGGCAGAGCATCTGCCCAGTGAAATCCTCATGGCCACTTGGGCCAGGCCCGGCTGGGCTGGACACCATGGCGGGAGCAGCAAGGAGGGAACCAGCGGTGGTGGCCTGTCCTAGGCCAGCACCCGCCACTGCAGAAGAACAACTGGGCCAGGGCTTCCCATCCCGGCGAGGTCTCTGGGCTGGCGCTGGTCCCGTGTAAATTTCCAGGACCCTCTGTGCTCCAGCCCCAGGCCAGGCTGAGAGCATCCAGTTGTATTTTCACTCTGCAAGCCCTCGAGTTGGTTTACCAGGTGCTGTCCTGGGCCCTGGGGACACAACAGGGAACTAGACAGATCAAAATTTCCCTAGAGTTTATAGGATATAAAATGAGATGGATAAATAAATGATAGTTAGAAAAGAGCAGGGCTATAGAAATTACACAGGGCAGGGAAGATGGATGGGGCTCCCAGGGCAGGGCTTGGAGGGAACGTGACAATTCAATACAGACCTCAGGCGGTGACAGAAGAGCCGGAGGGGAAGCTTTCCAGGCAGAGGGACGGCCAGGGCCAAAGCCCCAGGGTGGAGGCAAGCTGGCGTGTCTGTGGAACAGAGAGGTGGCCCATGTGGAGATGCTCAGAGAGCCTGGGGGCGGATGGAGAAGCACCTGTGCGCCCCTGTGGAGGCTCCAGCTGTTCGTAGGAGTGAGGTGGAACCCAGGGGTTTGAGCAGCGCAGTGCCAGGAGCTGCCTTCTGCTCTGAGCTGCCCCTCCAGCTGCTGGTGGAGAATAAGCCGCAGGGGCTGGGAGGGTGGCCGGGCTGTGCAATCACCGGTCACCAGGCACCACGGGTTGGGGCAGGGTGGAGGTAACAGAAGTATGAGAGGCAGGCGGGTCCTGGAGGCATTCTGAAGGTGGAGCTGAAAGGATTTACCGGGAGACAGCTTGCAGAGTGTAAGAGAGAAAGAGAGGAGTCCAGGATGACGATGGGTCAAGGGTTTTGTCCTGAGCATCTGGAGATCTGAGCGCTTATTTACTGTGGTGGGAAAACCCTCCGTTTCCCCATCGGGGGTGGGGCGCGGTAGCTCAGCTCTAGTGTGTTCAGTTTGAAACGTCTAAAAACATCCCACCGGAAGTATCGAGTAGGCGTTTGGCAATTGGCATATGAGAGAGGTTGGCACTGGAGATAGAAAATTGGGAATCATTAGCACAAAGATGGGATTTAAAGTTGTAAGACTGGACGGAGGTTGTTTAGGGCGAGCCAGGCACCAACGCCAACGCTTAAAGGTCTCTGGCTCGGGATTCCCTGGTGGCGCAGTGGTTGAGAGTCCGGCTGCCGATGCAGGGGACACGGGTTCGTGCCCCGGTCTGGGAAGATCCCACATGCCGCGGAGTGGCTGGTCCCGTGAGCCATGGCCGCTGAGCCTGCACATCCGGAGCCTGTGCTCCGCAACGGGAGAGGCCACAGCAGTGAGAAGCCCGCATACCGCAAAAAAAAAAAAAAAAAAAAAAAAAGGTCTCTGGCTCCTGTGCCCACCCCCTGAGCTTGGCCCCTGGCATCTGCAGAAGGGTTCTCTTGTTCATTCTATCCAGAAAAGTGCTTAACTGTGTTCCAGACCTTCATTTTGTGCTACACATTGGTTGGGATGAGGGCCCCCAGCTTTTCACATGCTTTTTGGTCTAGAGGTGGACCCCCGAACCAGCCGGCCAAGTAATGGAGGGGAAACCCCACGGGCAGGCCAGGCACCAGGCCCAGGCTGGGCCGATGACAGCCTTTCTCGGATTTGTTGACAGTGAGTGGCCCCAGGTCTGCAACAGAGAGGCTGTGACTTACAGGCCTGGTGTCTTCTAGTAACCAAATATCACGCCACGCGGAAGAAGCCATTTGGGGAGAGTGAGGCTGATATACAGAGTCGGAAGGTGAGACCCAGTTTGAGCCCATGTGTCTGGTCATTCTTGTCCTTTCTCTTGCTGCAGTTTGGTTTAAGGGCCGATAAATCCCTTTGCTGAGCAAGTTGGATCAAGGGAACCCTAATACAGCATCTCAGCAGTCAGATGGAGAGAGGAGGCGTGGACAGGGGAGCCAGGGATGCCCAGAACACAAGGGAAAGACCGACTCTGGACAGATTGCCCGGAGCCAAGCCTAAGAGTAGCATGTGATACACCAGTGGTCACTGCGGCCGGGGCAGCCTTCACTGGGGGAACGTATGGTGATCCGATTGTACTCAGAGTCCACTGTTGTTTTCTTTTTCCACTGTTTTAAGATATACTTAAGGCCCATCTTGGTTCATTTGGGTTCCCGACAGAGGTCTGACTTTCCTTTTTTGTTAATTTCCTCCACTAAGAATCAGGGAAACAATGAATATATGGCTTAGGTTCGTTTGCAGGGGGTCATTTGGGGGTTGAAGGCTCCGGGGTGCTCCCTTCCCATTCTGGGCTCAGGCCTTTACAAGGTCCCTTGTTTGGTGCGTCCTTAGCAATGGATAAACCAGACTGCACGCAACTGGAGAGCTGAACCGAGGTGGGCCTCTCCGCTCAGGGCCCAGCACACACCAGGGCTCGGCAAGTGTCGCCTTCATGCGTTTTTCTCACAAACCTCAAAGAGGTGGGAATTACTGAGATCAAGCTCCTGTTGGTTTATGTGTTGGTTTACTGGGCCGAGACAGCACGCTGCATATATACTTCCAGCTCTCCTAGAAAGGCAGAAAAGATAGCCAGAAAAGAATGAAGAAGGGGTGCCCTCAGTGGGCCAGAAATTATGAGGAATCCCCAAAAGGCAGAAGGCAGGTGGGATCACACTGAAGAGGGAAACCACCGAACAAAGGGACATAGAGAGTGCCGCAGCCTTTGGACTTGGGCGGGGGCAGAAGGGGTACAGAAGTAGCAGCATCCCGGTGAGGACCGCCCCTACCACTCGTCTGTGTGTGGAGGTGCTCACACCAGACCAGAGCTAAGTGTGGGCATGTGGACCTGAGAAGCAGAGCAGTTGCCTGGGGTGACTGGCAATGCCCAAGAAGCACAGGGATCCTAATCCCAGAAGACGGGCCATGGGTACACCCCATGCTCCGCCTACCCCCCCCCCCCCCCCCCCCCCCCCCCCCGCCCCATCCTCTCTGCAGGGATGGGTCCATACGCGCTTTACAAGCAGATGTGGACACATTCCCGAGAGCCACCCAACATTTGAGGAAAACCAACAACATCAAAGAGAGGCGTTAAGCTCAATGAAATGAAGATAACACAGAGTTACTAAGACCAACAAGAGAAAAAGTATAGAACAGAATGAGTATAATTAATATTCTCAGAGATCCAAGAAGAGGTTATCTGCATACAAAAGCATCAACGATCTTAGAAGTGAAACTATAATTGCTGAAATGTAGAAAATGTCGTAGATGGGTTGAATAGCAGAATGATTACCCTAAAAGGCAAGGCACTGTAGCCTAGAATTTCTATCAAGTTATATATACTAAAAGATAAAGAGATGAAAATATGAAACAGAATTAAAGGTCATGGAGGAGATTTCAGTAGGTCCAATTTTCATCTAAAAGGAGTTCCAGAAAGCAGGCATTGGGAGAACAGAGAGAAGGAACTATTAATAGAAAAATTCTGAGTGTCATTTTATTTAATCTTCCCAACAATGCAGTGAGGAACCCAGAGGAGATGGGAAAGGGGCTTTTCCAGGTCCCCACAGCTAGGACGAGGATCTGCTCCCAGGTCTGCTTGACTCCAGAGCTGGGCTCACGCTAAGACACGCTGGCTACTCCCTACAAGCTTACACGGGAGAACAGTTTCTCCAAGTGTGGGCCATGGGATCTTAATATGTGTTCCATGAAAAGGGTTCTGTTGCAAACACATTTGAGAACTGCTAGCAGAGGCGGTTTGATAAATTGATGCCCTCTTTATATTTTGAAAGCAATGTGGTGGCTAAGAGCCCTGGCTGGCTTTGGAATCAGTCAGACTTGGGTTCTCAATGTTTCTCTGCCTCTTTCTTTTTTTTTTTTTGGATGACGTTTGGGAAGACATTCTGCACCACCACCCTACCCTCCCACCCTGCCGGGCCTCAGTTTTCCCATCTGTTAGATAGGAATCGTAGTTACATCCCTGATATCCCTGGCTGTCTTCCAGGCTTTAGGGGCCAGAGGAGATGTTAGCTGTGAAACTGCTCCTAACGTATAAGATTGTACAAATACAAAACATCCTGTCTCCCGTGAGTTCTGTCACTAAATCCTCTGTCTACTTGCTGCTTCAGGCTATGATGGGCAGCTGTACAGACTCAACGTTTCACACACAATTTATTTGGACTCCAGTCTGTTCTTTTGGTAAACATGTGAGTGATGAGAAGAGGCCAGGATGCTCACTTCAGGGAAGCCCTGGGCGGCACCTGTCCTTGTGCCTTGGACACTGGGGTACAGCACAGGGCAGCCAGAGGCCCGTCCCTGCTGCTGCTGCGGTGGCGTGGGCTGTGCGTGCTCCCCCAACCCCCTCAAGCTGCTTCCAGGTTTTATTTATTTACAGTAAGTCCCCTACGTACAAACCTTCAAGTTGTGAACTTTTCAAAGATGCAAACGTGCATTTGCACGTCCAATCACGTAAGTTAGTTCACATGTCTGGCATACGTTGTCACGTGAGTGCATCCTCTACAAGTGGTTGTGCTTTTTGGTTCCTGTACTGTAAGATTAAAAATGTTTTCTTTATTTTTTGTGTTTGTTTTTTATGTATTATTTGTGTGAAAAGTTTTGTAAACCTGTTACAGTACAGTACTGTATAGCTGATTGTGTTAGCAGGGTACCTAGGCTAACTGTTGGACTTATGAAAAAATTGGACTTACAAATGTGCTCTTGGAATGGAACTCGTTCGTATGTAGGGGACTTACTGTATTTAGTTAGTTAATTAATTGAAGTACAATTGCTGTACAATATTATATAAATTACAAGTGATTCACAATTTTTAAAGGTTATGCCCCATTTATAGTTAGTATAAAATAGTGGCTATATTCCCTGTGTTGTACGATATATCCTTGTAGCTTTTTGTGTGTGTGTGTGGTACGCGGGCCTCTCACTGTTGTGGCCTCTCCTGCTGCGGAGCACAGGCTCCGGATGCACAGGCTCAGCGGCCATGGCTCACAGGCCCAGCCGCTCCGCGGCACGTGGGATCCTCCCGGACCGGGGCACAAACCCGTGTTCCCTGCATCGGCAGGTGGACTCTCAACCACTGCGCCACCAGGGAAGTGCCCCTGTAGCTTATTTTATACCTAATAGTTTATACCTCTTACTTCCCTACCCTTATATTGCCCCTCCCCCTTTTCCTCTCCCCCCTGGTGACCACCAGAATGTTCTCTATATCTGCGAGTCTGCTTCTTTTTTTGTTATACTCACTAGTTTGTTGTGTTTTTAGATTCTACAGTAAGTGATATCACATACTGCAGTTAGAGTGGTCGCTATAGAGGAGGCAGACCAAATGCTCCTTTGCCCTCAGGATGAAGTCCTGTCCCAACTCAAGCTTGACCCTGGGCCCCTGCCTGGCCCCACCTCCTACTCCCCCTCCCCCAACCTCGGCCTCTGCTCACTACGACCACGCTACCGGCACCCCTTCCGTCCCACACCGCACCCACCCCTGCTCTCGCGCTGTGGGGCACTCTTCTGCCCTGGAGCTCCATAGCCTGGCCCATCCACTCCAGATTCTCCTCTCACCCTTCTTTGCCTTCATACCTCTACCTGGGCACATCCAAGCTCCCTCTGGGAAACTTGCTCTGGGCCTCGAGTCTGAGATGGGAGCTCCTCTGATGTGATTTCTCCCATCGCAGTCTTTGCCATGTCGATTATAACTGTTTCATTGTCTGTCTCCCCTCGAGAATGTAAGCTCCTTGAGGCCAGTGGCTGTGTCTGCCACATTTAATACTGTATCTTCCAGGCACAAGGTAGGAACTCAGTAAAATATATGTTGAATGGGTAAACGCATGAAAGAAGACTCTTCTAACTCTGAACTCTCCAGATTGAAGGAAGAATCGAAAAACATTTTTCCTCCTCTGGGTCCAGCTAACAGACTCCTCTGGGCCCTGACCTCTCCTCCGTGACGGCCTCACAAGTACCCGCCCTTCGGCAGTCCAGCCCTATGAGAAGGAAGGATGCTTGGGTGTTTACAAGGAACTTCTCAGTGCGCGTGTTCAGGTTAGAATCCCGATGCTTCTGGAGAGCAGGACGCAGGGCAAGTCCTGCAGCCTCTGTTATTTGCAGTTGTGATTGGGGATACTGATGGGGGCGTTGTGAGGATTAAATGCTGTGATGTATGTCAGTGCCTAGGAAAGTGCCTAGCGTATAGTAAGCACTCAATAGATGAAGCTGCTACTATGATTATTATTACCCAATTCCCTCACTTCACTGAGCTCGGAGAGGAGGATGGACAGGTTGGGGCCACAGGCTGGAGGCAAAGGTTGGACTCAGATCCTGGACTTCCAGCTCCCAGTCTGGAGCTCTGGCTTCTCCCCTGCTGTTTTCCATCTCAGATCCCAAGTCATTCATCTGCATCCAGCTGACGCAGAGCATCTGTAATAAACGTACCTCCCTGAGCTGCCAGAGGCCACCGCAGAAGACGAGAAACAGATACCAAGCATCGCAGATGGAAATTCCCCAGGACACCCTTGGGCCCTCAGCTCAAGTTCAAACAAAGAAATGCTTATGTGCAGACATCTTCACAGATCAGCAACAAGGATGTGACTTGAGATCACTTAGCATCGGTGTCATAAAGCATGAGGATTGATGACCGCCTGTGACTGGGGTGAATGCCAGGGGGAGCAAGCAGACCCTGAGTTGGCCATTGATGTTTCCCGTGTACCTTTTGCACACGGGGCCCCAGCCTTAATTCAGCGCGGCGTTAAAATACCACGGCACTAGTTGTTATGTCCATGGAACCCCTCAGTGCAGAGAGCACTCTCACCTGCCTGGGCGCACCTGAGTCTCATGACAACATATGAGGGGATGTCCTTGGGATTAAGGAATCCCCGACTTTGGAGATGAAGAGCTGAGGCCCAAGGAAGTGAGAAGCAATGTAACTTGGGTTACACAGCCCTGGATCTCCTGACTCACCATTACCCAGTCCTCTTGCCAGTACAGAGAGATGGGAAAGCCAAGTTGAGCCAACAAATATAAATTTACCCAAAGAAACACAAATCAACATGGTGGACATTGCATAATCTCTAAGGGTCTGAAGTGAAGTTGCTGAGAAGCGCTATGGATGGCCTTATCCATGTCATTCTGGAGCTGGTTGGTTCCCCTGGGCTGGAGCTGGGTAAGGTTAAGAAAAGACACAAGAAGAGATGAGAAGTCCTCCAAGTGACAGAGGGAATGGGAATTGTCCATCACGGTGGACCAGGGATAGGATGAGGGGCCCTGAGAACACGGTGCTCTCAAGCATCCCTCCTTCCATCACTCATTCAGTATTACTAGACTCTTGTAAACCCCTGGGACATTAGATAGGGATTTGGATATGCCTTGGATGGGGATGGAGGCACGAAGACAGATCCTCTCCTTCTGACCAAGGGGGAATCAAACAGGTCACTGGGCAATCAAAAGAGAGTTTTCCCATCAGTAGGCAGTGAGGGGTCCACCATCACAGTGACACTTGGAGATGTGTGCTCATGGTCAAGTAGCTCAGTTCTCTCATGCCTTCTAAGTCTTTCCAGACCATAAGAACCGTGGGACCTAGAACTGCTTAATTAAGGAACAGGAAGTTCCTTTCGTCCCAGAGACCACTGGCCCTAATTCTGGTCCGAGATGCTGAGAGATCCCATGATTCCTGTGATGGGCAAAGACTTATTCCTAGAAGCTGGTTCCAACATGGGGAACTTCATCTCTTTAGTACTTCTTGTGGAACATGTCTACTGATGACAAATTCTCTCAGTTTTAAACTCTGAATGTCTTAATTTTTGCTGGGTATAGAATTATAAGTTGTCCTCTTTGAGTACTTTGAAAAAAGTGTTATTCCATTGTATTCTGGCTTCTATGATTTTTGTTGCAAAGTCTATCATCATTTGTACTGTTATTCCCTTGGATGTCTTTCTTCCTCTGGATGCCTTTAAGGTTTTCTCCTTACGTTTGGTTTTCAGCAGTTTGGCCATGACATGCCTAGCTGTGGTTTTCTTTGTATTCATTCTGCCTGGGTTTTGTTGAGCTTGTTGAAACTGTGTGTTGATATCTTTCATCAGTTTTGGGAATTTTTCTACCATTATTTCTTCAGATTTTAATTCTGTCCCTTTCTCTCTCTCCTCTTCTTCTGGGACTCTAATTACACATTTGTTAGGCTTTTTAAACTTTGCCCTTTGTCCCATATCTTCTTTATATTCTTTTCTGTTTTTTTTTTTTCTTGCATTCATTTTTCATCCATTCACACGTAATTATTGTTATGGTTGGATTTACCTCTGCCATCTTACAACCTCTTTTCTAATTGTCTCCTTTTTGTTCTTCCTTCCTCCTTTACTACCATTTGTTGTGTTAAATATTTTTTTACTGTACCATTTAAATTCCCCTATTGATTTTTAAAAATATTATTTTGAGTTACTTGCTTAGTGGGTCTTCTAGGGATTACAGTATACATTTTAATTTATCACAGTTTACTTCAGAATAATATTAAATTAATTCCAGTAAAATATAAAAACGTTCCTTCAATATATTTTCTTTTTCTCCCTCCTCCTTTTATCATCACATATATTGTATCTATGCATGTTATAAGCCAAAGCATACAGTGTTATAATTATTGGTTTATGCAAACTTACGTCTTTTAAAGAACTTAAGAGTAGAGCTTTTTAAAAATGTATTTATGCAGTCTTTAAAATTTATTCACATATTTACAATTTCTGGCACCCTTCATTTTTTTCCTGTGGATTTGAATTATTTTCTTTCAGTCTGAAGGACTTCCTTTAGTATTTCTCATAAGGCAGGTCTGATAGCAATGAATTCTCTCAGTCTCTGTTTATCTGGGAATGTCTTTATCTTCATTTCTGAAGGATAGTTTTGGCTGAATAAAGAATTCTTGGATGATAGTTTGTCTTTTCTTTCAGCACCTTAATTATGTCATTCCACTGCTTTCCAGCCTCCATAATTTCCGATGGGAAATCAGCTTAAATTCATATTGTTGTCTGTCTATGATGTGTCAATTTTCCTTTGCTGCTGTTGAGCTTTTCTCTCTGTCTTTGTTTTTCAACTACTGACTATGATGTGTATGGGTGTGGATATCTTCATGATTATATTTTGGATTATTTGAGCTTCTTGGATCTGTAGATTTATGTTTTTCATCAAACTGGGGGATTTGGGGCTAATATTTCTCCAAGTATTTTTTCTGCTCCCTTCTCCTGTTCTTCTGGGACTCTCATCACATATATGTTGGTATGTTTAATATTTGCCTACAAGTATCTGAAACTCTTTTCATCTTTCTTCAATGTTTTTTCCTCTCTGTTCTTTAGTTTTGATAATTCCTATTAATCTGTCTTCAAGTTTACTGATTCTTTCTTCTGCCAGTCCAAATCTGCTATTGAACCCCTCTAACAAATTTTTAAATTTCAGTTATTTCACTTTTCATCTCCAGAATTTCCATTTGGTTCTTTTATATTTTCTATCACTTTATTGAGATTCTCTATCCCCTAAGTCATTGGTCATTTTTTCATTGAATTTTTAAAATATGATTTCCTTAAGTTCTCTGAATACATTTTAATAGCTACTCTGAAGTCTTTGCTAAATCTGGCACCTCATGATACTCAGAGACAGTTTCTTTTGACTGCTTTTTTTCCTGAGTGTGAGCTGTATTTCTTGTTTCTTGGCATGACTTTTAATTTTCTGTTGAATACTGGGCCAGGCACATGTGCAGCTCTGTGTGGCAGATGGGATCAGCTTCTGTGGGTCACCTGTGTTGTCAGGGTTGAAGGCGGGGGGAGACAGATGTGGGTTCCAATTTGTTCTTACCTTCATTTCCTGTCCTTGTTTTTTGTTGTTTTATTTTGTTTTTGTTTTTGTTTTTTCCTATCTTCTGGTGCTACTGACCTACAGCAACTTCAGGGATACGTAGAGGGAACAGCCTTCCATAGACTTCTTTACTGAACTGCCACAACTGTGAAAGGACTCGTTCTTACAATAAAGCCCTTATTCCAAATCACTCATGGTAGTTCTGCTTCCCTTGGCAAACCCTAACTGATACAAAATCCCAATTCTCTGTTAAAATTTCATCTTTTCATTCATTTCTTTTTCCATTTTTTAAAACATATTCATTATAGTTATTTTGAAGTCCTTATCTGCTAACTCCAGCATCTGGGTCATCTCTGGGTTGTTTCTGTTAACTTTTGTCCAGCTGTTTTTAGTGGTAAGATAAGTCTGGTGCCAGCTAATCCATTGTGATTGGAACTTCCTTTTCTGCACTCAAGGGAGCTGAGAGAGGTAGTGGCATTTGTATGGTTAAAAACACTGATGTATTCAAACTCACCCATGTTCCTGCTTGGTCTCTGAGTGTCATTAGGATGTGCAATAAATCCTTTCTCTGTAGTAACAGAATCTACAGCCCTCAAATGGGCAAAGGACACTGTTCTAAGTGTTTTACGTGTACTAATTAATTTTACCCTCACACTCACTCTGTGATATAGGTATTACCATTCCCATTTGTAGTTGCAGAAACTGAGTCATACTGAGGTTAAGTTACTTGCCTAAGATCACATGGCTAATAAGTGGAAAAGCCAGGATTTGAACCCATGCAGCCTGACTACAAAGCCTGCACTATTAACCTCTACACTTCACTGCCATTTAAAAACGATCTCAATTTTTTTTTACCATTTTGTTATAAATAGTAAGTTATGAGAAAATCACTGTATCGCTGTATCAGCAGCAGAGACTTAAAAGTGACAGCTTTTCCTCCCCAGCTGCATTTGGGATGTGCAGATTCTGTCGGCTTCATTCATTCTGTCAGTGAGGTTCCCTCCTGTCCAGACCTTCCACCTCTCCCTCAATCCAGGCCACCCTCATCTTTCAGCCAAGCTCTCCTCTGTCCTCATCGTGGGCTTCTATGCCTCCACGGTTGTTCTTGGAGCAGCAGGGCCAGAGAGGAAAGGCAGGAAGGTAGGCTGGAGAGTGCTGATGACGACTGGGGCCAAGAAAACCCACTCGACTACTGGGCTAGAGAGTGGGGCAACCTGGAGGTAGTGAGGAACAGCAGAGGACAAAGAGCTGGAGACCTCAGGTGGAGACTGGACCTTTAGAAGGAAGTTCTCACCTCGAAGACTGGCAAGGGAGAGGCCTCAAGGCCAAGATGGAGGGGAAGGGGTTGTGGGGCACGCAGCCATCTCTCTGTGGCACTGACTTTAGAGTGACTTCAAGCCCTGGCTCTGCCTCTTACCAGCTGTGAACACTTGGGGTACATCTCGTAAGCCTCAGTTTCTCCTCAGCTTCATGGAACAGAAAACCTAAGTAATGATGACTTAAATGAGACAGGGGTTTAGTTTTCTCAAGTAATGAGAAATCCAGAGGTAGGTAGTTGTTAGGTTTAATTTGGCAGCTCAAGTCAGCAGAATCCTGTATTCTTCTCTTGTGGCTCCCGGTACAGCCATCATAACCCCATTCTAGAAAGCAGTGGGGGGAAGAAATGCAAAAAGGCATATGTCTGTCCCACTCCCTTTAGGATGGTTTCCTAGGAGCCCCACCCAATGCCTTCTGCTTATATTTCATTGGCCCAAACTGAGTCACATGGCCATCTCTGGCCACAAAGGAAGCTGGGAAATGTAGTGGGGTGTTTTTTTTGGCAGGACACATGGTTGCCCCTCTACAAAATTAGGATTCTGTTAGAGAGAAAGAAGGGAAGAACAGATACTAAGTCTATGTAACCAGAAGTCTCTGCCACCAGGGTAAATGATGTTGTTTCCTCCATTGTTAGGGTTGATGTGGGGATGAAACCAGGTAATTCTTATAAAGCATTTAGCAGGTACCTGGCTCAGTAAATGGCAGTGAGTATTCTTGAACTTGAACTTTTATAATGGCCCATCTAAGGAATGTCTTCACAAGAGGCTGACTCCTCTGCAGACCGCTCACCAGGACCACCCATAGAGTGAGGGCTCAATAAATACCTGTGGCATTGACTTGTCTAAGCCCCGCCCAAGGAGAGGCCTGTCAGTAGAGGCTGGTGAGACACAGCCCTTTTTAAAACTCTGCATTGGAGGAAATTGACTCTCTTTACTAAATATCTCTTTACTCAGAGGGTAGAGGGGTGAGACCTTGGGCCTTGGGCTTAGATACTATAAGGAGAGGGGTATTCGTGCAGACACTGTTGCTTATTTGCCCCAATCTACCCCTTACCTTCTCCCTCTTTAGAGAGCTCTGGTTTCAGCCCCAGATTCAACCATGAGAAGAGCTGAGCCTTCTTCCCCGCCCCAGGCGGTAGTCCTGACTGATCTGAGCCATCACATTTGTATTAATTAGGGTAGCTCAGGTGCTGTAACAGTGAGACGCCCAAAACCCAGCAGCTTAAGAACAAAGAAGTTTACTTCTCTCTCTTTGACCATCTTGAGCTCTGTGTTCAGGTTGGTCGGAGGCTCTGCTC
Source organism: Aethalodelphis obliquidens (assembly GCF_003676395.1). Taxonomy (NCBI): domain Eukaryota; kingdom Metazoa; phylum Chordata; class Mammalia; order Artiodactyla; family Delphinidae; genus Aethalodelphis; species Aethalodelphis obliquidens. Next base: position 9,387,139 of record NW_020837979.1, on the reverse strand, counting down.
TACACAGATATTCACGTGCCTTCCACCTTGTGGCTTTGCCAACCCCTAGAGCTGTGTCACTGTTACATGGTTAAGGCTGGTCACTGCCACATGTGGGCTCCAGCGGTAGGGTTGGGGAGGGGAAGCTATGCCTAGTGCAGTAAGGGCTCCACCCAGAAGGGGTGCACTTCACCTCTGTTCACATCCTGCTGGAGGGAACTTAATCACATTTCCAGGCCGTGGGCGTTTTGGAAATGCAGTCCCAAGCTCCATGTGTTCAGGAACAACTCTGTTTGTCACCACAGAGGGTAGAATGAATTTTGGTGGGGGACTGGCAGTCTCTGTCCCTGTTCACCAGCAAACACCTGTGCCCATCCTTCTTCCATGTCTATAGCACACTTCCTCCCAACGTAAGGGAGGTAAGGTAAGAACGGGAAACACACAGTAGACAGTGGTCCATTGCAATTCTCAAATCCTGCTAGATGGAAATTACAAATAGAAGTATCATTGCTGTCAGAACTCTCCCTATCCAAACTCAGGAACTGCACAGAGTTAGATAAATCTTTGAGCTGTCTTTCCTTCATGGACTCTCATGATTGTTATCCAAAACTCAGGAATCTGATAGATTTGGATAACAAATTACTCCTGACCTGAGCTTGTTGCAGGAAGGGGGACCCCATCCAGGGCCCGAGAGTGGGCTCTTATCTAACACTTGGAAATGAATTGTCTGAGGAGACACACGTGCTGACAAAGCAAAAGACTTTATTGGAAAAGGGCGCCTGGACGGAGAGCAGTGGGGTAAGGGAACCCACGAGAACCGCTCTGCACGCGGCTCGCAGTCTCAGGTTTTATGGTAATGGGGTTAGTCTCCAGGTTGTCTCTGGCCAATCATCTTGCTTGTGCCCATATTTGGTCTGACTCAGGGTCCTTCCTGGTGGTGCGTACATCTCTCGGCCAAGATGGATTCCAGCTCGAAGGTCTCTGGGAGGTTGGCAGGACATATTATGGGCTGATGTCTCCTTCCTCCTTTTGGCCCCTCCCGGATTCTTCCAGCTGGCGGTAGCTTGTTAGTTCTTTGTTCCTTATTGGGACCTCCTGTTATGAGATAGCTCATGCAAGCTGTCATTATCGTGACTTGCCAGGGTGGGCGGTTTCAGTCAATGGTTCCCTAAGAAACTCACTAAAAATAACTCTCACTATCTGACTTCAGGAAACACGTATAGTGAGGATTTGTATAGGGAGGATTCCTGGGCTACCTGCCCTGGCAGTGATATGAGAAAGCTCAATCGGCCCAGTTCTGCTCTCTGAGACCACCTACCCTGTCCCCTCCTCCAAGGTCCCAGCCTTACCCTCCAGGAGGACCTTCCCTCTCCATTTCCCATTTGTGTTCATTTGGCCACATTGGAAGTAGGTGTTGGGAGGTGTGCCCTCCTTGGAGGCCATAGAGCTGCCCAAGTTTTCTGCTAGTGCAAGTTGGGAGGCCCAGGAGTTATTGTAAGTCTTAATTAGACACAGGCTTTTGGGGACTAGGCTTCTGACCACAATATAATTCCCTCAAAGACTTGGTCAGTTTCTGATCCATTTGCTTCCAGTTGGTTCCTTGTTCAGTAACCATTGACAAAGTTCTTTTCCGAATATAGTTCTGACAGCTGCTCTATTTCTTCGCTTCCTTGTCCTACCCATCACTTCCTCTCACCTTTGTTTGGCTAAATGTTCGGCTGGTGAATCTTTATTTTTTTTATTATAAATTTATTTAGTTAGTTATTTTTGGCTGCATGGGTCTTCATTGCGGTGCGCGGGCTTCTCATTGTGATGGCTTCTTTTTGTTGTGGAGCACGGGCTCTAGGCACACGGGCTTCAGTAGTTGTGGCACGCGGGCTCGGTAGTTGTGGCTCACGGGCTCTAGAGCACAGGCTCAGTAGTTGTGGTGCATGGGCTTAGTTGCATCGCGGCATGTGGGATCTTCCCAGACCAGGGCTCAAACCCGCGTCGCCTGCATTGGCAGGCGGATTCTTAACCACTGTGCCACCAGGGAAGTCCCGGCTGGTAAATCTTAAAGGACCCCTGAAAGATGCTTTTTTGCACTTTTCTCTTCTGTTTGGTCCAAAAGCACTTTCCTTTTCCAGCACTGTGAAGCCTTCAATATCTGGTATTTCCCTCTTCTCTTCCACTTCTACTTTCAAAACAGCCAACTTTCACTTGATCTTTTTAAAAGTTTATTTCTTTCTCCCTTAACAGCTCATGGTGAGTGGTCCAGATGGGTGGGAAGCTGTGCTCCATGTGGTCATTCAGGGAGCCAGAGCCCTTCCATCTCGTGGCACCATCCCCCCAGCCCCTTCCCAAGTTTGTCATGATCTACATGGCTGAGTCTGGTCATCAACATGTCTGGGTTCCAGCCAGTGGGAAAAGAGAAGAGACAATGACTAGTAGACTTACTCACTGTCTTAAGTGACATTGTGCCCAAAGCAGCCCATCACTTCCACTGGCAAGAACTTAGTCACATGGCCACCCCTAATTGCAAAGGAGTCTGAGAAATGCTGTCACTATCAGGCAGCCATGTCCCTGGTTAAGACATTTTTTTACTGTAGAAAAGAATGAGTTTTGATGGAGGGCTAGCAGTCTCTGCTACAGTGGTGGTCTCGCTCCTCTTGCCAGCAGCTGATTTAGGGATGGCATGTGAAACAATTCCAGCCAATGAAACATGAGGGATTGTTCATGAGAAGCTTAATGGAAAAGTTTTCCTTGCTGTAAGAAAGAGACATAGGAAGAGATGGTCCCTTCTTTCTCAGGACTTGTCATGTCAGGGCGTGATGTCTGGAACTAGGCATTCATCTTGTGATCATGAGGTCAATGTGCTGTGGATAAGGTAGATGCTCTGTGGCTGGCAGTGTAGGTAGATACAAGATCCCAGGTCCTTAAATATACTGCTGGATCTGAGCTGACTGCCCCTGGAGCCAGCCTCCTACTGGACTTCCTGTGTGTGACATGCTATAGTTCCTTATAGTTTAAGCTAATGAATGGAGGTTTTCTGTTACCTGTGGCCATAAATCTCTCACATTTCATCTGAAGCTGGGCTAGAACAGAGCTTGTGTGGATGGGTTCTGTGTGGCCCCACGGGTCTGTTTGATTGCAGCGCTTGGGTGATGCTAGAAGGCAAAGAGGACTGCTCGTGGCTCCGAGGAAGCAGCCTCCTTCAGGAACAAGGTCCCTCGTGTGTGTGTTTGGATCCTTTCACATCCATCGGCTTCTCAGATGCTCATAGCTCATAGTGTGACCGGCAGGTAAATGTCAGCAAGTTACCCCATTTTGCAAGAAGGAAAGGAAAGCTCAGAGAGGTGGTATGCCTTGGCCAAGTCTGTTAACAGGCTAGGGCTGGAACTAGGGACTTGGCCCTGGTTCTCCTGGACTCCCAGTCTAATGCTCTTGCTAGTGACACAGGACACCCTCTGCTGTAATAATTGGAGAAAAGGCATTGTCCGACATTTTGCAAATACTCATACGAGGCAGGTAATACCTGTATCTTCAGGAATGTCATAATCTAGTGGGAGAGCATAAACAAATAAATGAACACACAAATAAATATCTAAGTTCACACTGTGATAACTGCAAAAAGGGAATGGGATGGGGGCCATGTAGAGACTAATAAAGGGGAGGAGGGCAGGGCAGTCACCTCTGCAGACGTGACATTAAGCTGAGAACCAAAGGATGAGTAGGATGTGTGTAGGGGAGGAGGAGGAAGGGTACTACAGCTCAGGGAAAAGCCTGCACAGAGACCTGGGGATGGGAGAGTCCTGGTACCTGCAAGTGTGGCTGGGGTCACGTGAGCAAAGGAGAGGAGGAGGAGCCTGACCACATGGGTCTACAGGGACAGGGTGGCGTTGAATTAAACTCACAGGCTCTGGGGCTTCCCTGGTGGCGCAGTGGTTGAGAGTCCGCCTGCCGATGCAGGGGACACGGGTTCGTGCCCC
>NW_020837979.1:9287797-9383092 GCF_003676395.1 Aethalodelphis obliquidens | reverse complement strand
CTTATCGGGCTCTGTGAGGAACGAGGGACATGAGCTGTGCTGAAGTGCCTGGTACACAGCAAGTGCGCAGAAGATGTCCGCGGCTCTTATGGGGTTTGTTATGGATTTTGGCCTTTGTTCTGTGAGTAGTGGAAAATGCATTCATCGGGACCATCTTGGTTGCAAGGGACAGCAACCCAACTCACACTGGCTTAGGCAACAATAGGAGGATTTATTGGCTCCTCTAACTGAAAGATATAGGTTTGAATGTGCCATCAGGCACAGCTGGATCCAGGCACACGGTATTGTGTGCCGGACTCAGTTTCTTTCTCTCTACATTTTGCTCTGCTTTCTCATGAGGTGACTACATTCTCAGGCTCACTGGCCTCACATGGTGGCGGGGTGGCCACTTAGCTGCCATAGTAAGAGAGTGCTTCTCCCCTGCTTGTCCAGGGCCAGTCCCACGAGGTCTGTCAGCATCCTGGCTCCCATCTGGTGCCCATCCCTGAGCCAATCACATGGCAGCAGAGGGGTGTTGTGGAGCAGGAAAAGAGGAACTGATGCTGATCGACCAGTCGTATCCCCAACCCCCTGAAATCACTGGCCTGAGGCTGGCAAGGGCAGGAGGTTCAACAAAGGAAATCAGGGTGCCAAATCAGGGGGAGGGAGACCGAGCAAACACAACCAGTGTGGAGTCCGAGAGCCACTGGAGATTCCCAAGCCAGGGAAGGACGGGACCTGACCTTCACCTAGAGATGAGCATTCTGGCTGCCGAATGGAGAAGAGATAGGAGGACAGAGCGGAGGTGGGGAGAGGCATTGGGGCCGCGGGTGATGTCGCGAGTACAGGGGAGAGGGACGATGGCGTGGCTGGGCCGGCTGCCACTAGGAGCAGAGATGGATGAGAAAGAGGCACGGTGCCAGAGCTAGGTGACAGACTGGGCAGGAGCGGGGACGGGCAGAGCCCAGTCTAAGAGCCGGGGTTTTGGCCTGAGCAGTTGAGACAGGGAGCTTGAGGAGGGGCTGGGGTGGGGCAAGACTGAGTGTCCGGCTTTGAGGAGCCCTGGGCCATGACGGGGAGGAGTCCTAGAGGCATGTCTTTGGCCTGTGGAATTCTTGTCTGGTTGTTATGAAATATGAGAAGGATGAATAAATTGCATAACGCCTGCTCTGCCCAGTAGAATGCACTAGAACCAAGGGAGGCCTGCCCTCCAGAGAGTCGGGACAGGAACAACTAACTTGCTGGGCTGTTTGCAGGCAACGTGTCCCTCTAAACAGCATGTGTCCGTCCCCATTCCTCCCTGAAGAGTCAAAAGACCTCTTGAAATCCTTGGGCAGCTAGGTGATCAGCAACAGCAGGCAGGCGGCGTCCAATGAATGTTGGCCAAAGTGACAGGGTCCCTGCCCACAAGAGCGGTGGGGCAGCGCGGATGACATGGAAGATGTCTGGGCTGACAGCTGAGACACACAGCGCAGAAGGTGTGGCCCACGCAGCAGAGGCCTCGCGGGTTCAGGGGAGAGAGGGTTAATGCAGGTGGTTGGTGGTGTGATCCGGGCTGGTTTCCTGGAGGCAGAACTGGAGTGGCATCAAAAATATTCCAGGCCAAAAAAACCCCTCAAAATTCCAGGCCAAAGGAAAACCGTAACCTCAGGCATTGGGGTGCAAGCCTAGGTTTGGAGGGCGCCCCACCCAGCTCCAAAGCAGCTGGGTTTCTGAAACGTTCTAAGGTAGATCAGGACACCGGTGCCTCGGGGACCTCCAGTGAGGGCTCAGGGCCCTCCAGGCTTCCCTCGTCATCTGAGGAAGAGCCAGTGGCTCCCTCTTATTTCTCTACATCTGTGGCAGCCCTCAGCCCCCTGCCCTGCAGAGATGTCTGTGTCTGTGCCCCTCCCCTGAGCCTGCCCCTCCCCCAAGGCAGGGAGCTGGCACGGAGCACTGCCGACACCCAGCTTGCCTTTGGGGAGTGGGGGAGGGGTGAGTGCATGCCAGGGCAAATGCCGCCCTGTGGGGAGCTAGAGGCAGCTGGGAAAGGCCTGGCCTGGCACTCCATGGGTGTGGGGAGGAGGTGTGGGACTTGGGGGATTGTCTGCCAGCTCCCCTCGCTAGGTCCTGGGCAAGAGGAGGTGTGACAGGGCTGCCGGCACAGCCTCAGTGGACCTAGGTTGGCCCCCAGAGCTGGCAGGCCCCGGGCTAGTGAACGAGCAGGGGAATCAGCTTCCCATCCATTAGGCCCCTGGCCCCGGCTGCTAATGCCGCGCGGACATTCTGCTCTCAGCCCCGGTATCCACTTAGGCGTCGTTAATATTTTACACCGCAGAGCCAGAGATCGATGTCTCCTTTCTAGCTCAGTGTTTATGGGCAGTCATTGAAGCTTTCACAGGGGAGACGCTCGGGAGCACCAGGGGAAACTGAGGCAGGGAGCAGGGCTGGGGCAGCTCAGGAGGACCCGCCCCTGTCGGAGCCTGCGACACATGCCGGTCCTTGTCTTATTCAGTCCTTTACAAGCCCCTGGAGAGGTTGGATTATCACCCCTGTTTTATGGATGAGGAACAGGCTTAGGAGGTTTCGCATCGCTGGGCTTTTAACCAGGCTGTCGAGCGAGGACTGGTGGGAACTAGCTGCGACACAGGCTAGATTTTGCTCAGCACTTAAGCGTGTAAATTAGATGGCAGGAGGCTTTTTAACCTTTCTAGACTTTTACACACAAGCAACTCGTGGGCTCTAACAGAACCACATTCTCCTGCAATCGTTAGCATCTCTACTTCGACCTCTTGCCTTTGGTCAGTGGAGACTCACCACATGCCCACTTAAATGGAATCGAAAGCTGTGCATTTATAGTTCTTTAAAAATATCTCCAATAACTCAGTCTTTTACCCAGGTGTGTTAAATAGTGAGGTTGAACTGCACAGGCGGAAAGAGACGTCACAGCCTCTCTCTGCTTCAGCTTCCACCAGAAGCAGTGCGGTTTCCTGGGAAAGCATCTGCTCTGGCATCCAGCAGGCCTGGGCTGCACCTATATCCCCTTCCATAATCCACCCTCTAGGTCTCGGTTTTCTCACCTGTAAAATGGGGGAAGAGGAATGCCCACTGGGGGAGCCCTTAAGGATTACAAGTAAAGCTAAAGGCTCGCTTGCAGCTCCTGCGGGGCCCTCAGCGGCGCACGCGGCGGTTTCCCGCCCTGCCCTGCCCTGGGAACTGTCCCCTGCGCCTGGGACGCAGTACACTCTCAGTATTTGTTGAATGAATGACAGAGTGGGTAGTAGAGGCTCCATAAATGGAAGCTGCTATTGTTCAGGCCCCAGGTCCAAACAGGGTTAACGCTCACAAGCGTGGTACGGGGCTGGATTTCCCCCTCCACTAAGACAACAGAGAAAAGGAGAACTTGATGTTCACAGCAGCGCACGCTTCCAGCGCCTGGAGTCTTGGGCTGGTGAGGACACCGCGGTGCGGAGCGCCCGCTGGAGGGCAGCAGAGAGTCACGGCTCCGGGCCTCAAGTCCCGGAGTTTGGGGGCTTGGAGGATTCCGGGCCCCGCCCTGCCACGCCCCCTCCTCTCCCCTTCCTCTCTCCTTCCTTTCCGCGGCTTTCCTTTTCTACCCAGTGACCCCGGGCTGGAAGAAATCGATCCACAAACGATTTAGCACTCCCTTGCGCTACCCGCGCGTAGCACTTGGCATCCACTCAGCTCTTTCCCACAGCCGGAAAGGCAGGCACCAGCCCCTCTTTGGGGAGGAGGAGGAGGAGGAGGAGGAGGCGGCAAGTCCGTGACTCGACCAAGGTCACGCAGCAAAGTCAGAATCTGAACTCAGCTCCATAGACTCTAATGCCAAAGCCCAACTCCCTCCTAAAGCCTCGAGCGCATGCGGGTTTCCTGAACTTTGGATACCAACTTTTCCATTTTCAGCGGGGGCCAGACCCGGGCCAAGTTCAATCTCGGGCCGTGGGCTGGTGGTTGTGGGAAATACCCTGGGGCGAGAGGGCTTCCCGGATCCTCCGAAGGCCAGCTCTGCGCTGGCCCGCCGGGCGGAGATTGGCGGTGGCCAGGCTCAGTGCTCCTCCGCCAGGAGAGGGGAGCCCCGACTCCCCACTGGGAGCGGCGCTGCGACTCCCTTCCTCTCCGGCCCCGGCCCCCTGCCCAGCCACTCGGCCCCACCCTGCACGGGCGGTTCGTTGAAACCGCCGACCGCGCGGCCTCCCGGGGTCTGGCGGTGTAGCGGTGGCTCGGAGCCAGACTCCGTCTGGGGGCTGGCCCGTGCGGGGCGGGGCCGCCTCCCTCCGCCCCTTCCCGGGCTGGCGCGGGGGGGGGGTGGGCCGCAGGGGACTCCTCCCCGGGTGGTCGCCGCGCCTAGGCCAATGAGCGCGCCGGGAGCCGCGATGGAGGCTGGGGCAGCCGGGAGCTCCCGGGAGCGCCCGGGACCCCCGCAGACCCCGCGCCCCGGAGCCCGTGAGGCTGGAGAGGGGGCGAAAGAGGCGCGGCGCCCGCGCCGGGCATGGAGGCGCCTCTGGCCCGCGCCGTCTGCCCGAGCTGCGCTCCGCGCCGCCGCTTCTCGAAGTTTGCCGGCTGACTTGGAAAGTTGCGCTGTGCTCGGCCGCCGCGCGGGGTCCAACCTCCTGGCCGGTCCCAGCTCGCCGCCGCCGCCGCCGCCGCCCTCCGCGGGGCCCCGGCCCCGCCGACAGCCGCAGCGCCGCCTGCCTGGGGCATGTGAGCCGCCGTCTCCCCTAGAGGCCGGGCAGGCTGCACCGGCCCCTGTGCCTCCAGAGGCAGCGCGCGGGCGAGGGGCACGCCCCGGCCCCAGGTAGCCCGGGCCGCCATGGGCATCCAGGGCATGGAGCTGTGCGCCATGGCCGTGGTGGTACTGCTGTTCATCGCCGTCCTCAAGCAGTTCGGCATCCTGGAGCCCATGTCCATGGAAGGTAACGCACGGCCACCCGCCCTTCCGCTGCCCTGCGCCGGGGGCCAGCGGTCAGAGGGGAGGGAACAGCACTTGCGCTCCGGGGTGCGGGTTCCCGGGTCCGGCGAGGAGCGGCCCTCAGGGACGCTGAGCTCCGCGGCCCTGCCCGCCTCGACCGCCGCCCCCTCCCGGCTCCGGAGGGCTGGCCTGGGACTAAGGGGGCAGCGAAGGCTCGGGCTCTGAAGAGTCCCAGGGGGGATGGAGCCGCGGCGCTTGGGGTGGGTGTGAGTGAGATGCTGGTGACACCTCGAGAGGGCACCCCTGGCTGTCCTAGGCCCGCCGGTCTTAGCCGCCCCCAGTGAGCACGGCCGGCTTGGCCGCCCGGTGGTGGGGGGTGGCACAGGGTGAAGATTACAAGAAGGACCCTCAGCCCAGGGCATCAGGCTGCAGCAGCGAGTAACATAAAACCTCTGCTGAGTGATGGGCCGTTCCTTCGACTCTTAGCCCACAGTCCCCTTCCCCAGGCAAGGCTCAGGGATAGGTAACCAAACCCTCAGGCGCCACGTTTCGGTCTCAATAAAATATTAACTGAGGAGACAGACCTACTCTTAACTCAGACACTGATGGCCTCCCTGGGACCCCTGACAGGGACCCTTAGAGTTGCTTCCCAACCTTAGGTACCTCCCTCCCACTTCTGGGCAGGTTAGAAGGAGCCCCTCCAGGGCACACCCATTGTGAAGGGGACCTTGAGCCACCAGGCCTGTAACTTATCCTCTGCGCCCTGAACCTCTGGACTGTGGGGAAGGGGCCAGCCAGTCCTGTTCCTGTCACCTGTGTGCCCCTGTTGTCCTCTCAGAGGAGGATGGGCATCCTGCCTGTCTCAGCACTCTGCTGACCTTGCCAGGCTCCAGCTCCTGGGACTGAGACCCAGAGGCCCAGAGAGGGGAGGAGGAAGAACCTGTCCTTGCCGCTGGACTACCCCGCAGCCCCTCTCTCTGGCCTAGGGATGCGCCCCAACCCCCTGCAAACGGCTGCTGAGGGCAGGAAGGGGCCCAGGACCAGGAAGCAAGGCCCGGCTCCATTCAGAGCCCAGGGCTGGTTCTTTACCTGAAGTCCACAGCCATGTGCCCTTCAGAACCCACTGGGCAGCATCACACCTTTTCTAGGTGAGTTCAGGAGGCCGAGAGAGAAGGGACTTGCTCAGGGTGGTTCTGAGAAGTGCCGCCTTGAACTTCACATTTTAGTTGGGGAAGAAAATCGCCCAAACTGGGCCTGCACTTGGCTGGATGGCTGCTGACCCTGGCAGGAGGAATCTATGACAGGTGACTCCATAGGCAGTGCAGGTAGGGGTAGGTGGGCATCCCACACTGCTGTGCCCTGAGGACTCATGTTTCCTGGGGGTACTAGCCTGCCCACTGTCCCCTATCCTTTCTCCATCTGGAGACTGCAGTGGGGTGGTTGGTACTTGGGAAACCACTACATTGCTCTTTCCCCACTTCCTGGGACCACCAGAGGCCGGGGGCAGCAGCCAGGCTCACTCTGCTTAGTACTCCAAACCCTTCTTAACCGAGCCCACCATGCTCATAGGTCTGGCAGCCGTAAGTTTACCTTTGTGATTTCTAAGGAGAAGGGATTTCTTTACAGGGTGGATCGGATGCGCAAGACTACGGATGGTTTATTCAACTTGCTAAAAAAAACCCACTTCAGGCTCTAATGAGTTTGTCTTTTCTGGTATATTTGCCCATTTGTGCCCCTTGGAGTTCTGGGGTCTCGATGCAGTGGGAGGAGCACAGAGCCTCAGAGTCAACCAGGTCTGAGTTGGGATCCTGTCACCCACACGTACTGGCCGTAAAGCTCCTTAACCTGTCTGAAACTCAGCTTGACTATCTGTAAAGTGGGGCCGATGACTCCTGCCCCGTGGGGCTGCAGCACGCTTTAGTCAGTAGGGCTTTAATGGCCCCCAGGATTGTTCCTGGTGTGTAATAACTGCACAAACGTGTGAACCATTGCTATCACCAATAGTTAGCGATCGAATGATTACTCTTAATAGCAGAACTGATTCACAGATGAAAACATTCTCTCACTCAGGCCTCCCCTGCCTGCGTCAGAGGGAGGGAGTTATAAGTACCAGATGTTCCATGTTGATGGGGAGTGGAGCCCGCTAAGTGCCTGGAAGGACCCATTGGTCAGGCAGGGTCTAAGGGGCGCAGTCATGGCCTGGGAGCGGCCCAGACCCTTCGGGCCCAGCCTGGAGGTGAGCTGGCACTGAGGGAAGAGGGCTAGTGCCCAGCTCCCCTCCAGGCCTTCTCGTGTGCAATTGGATGTGCTCTTGTCCTCTCTGAGCCTCCATAGTTCTCATCTGTAAGAGACCAGAGTTATGGTGCCCCTGGGGATTGTTAGGAACTAATGGATTTGAGTCCTAGGGACACAGGCTTCCAGAAGTAGATGCAGAAGTTGAAAGACCTTCCTCTCTCCGCCCTGTCAGTCTCTGTCTTGGGGCGGCTCCATGGGGTGAGTTCCAGCCGGGCTTGGCCACTAGCTCACCGGGTGACTTTGGTGCATCTAAGCTTCTGGAACCTCAGTTTCCTCATCTGTAGAATGAGGAAAATAACAGAATATTTTCTCTTATACACCTCACAGGGGTGTGGTGAGCTGAAGCACTTTGAAAAAGTTACAAGCGAGACGCAAATGTCAGGGATCTCAGAAGTGCGGGCACACTGGTAAAAAGTGAACCTGGGCTGGTAAGCCTGGGGCCTATTTGCAAGGCCGGCCCAGCCCTGACAGCAGACGTTTTTGTCCACATCTGTGGCCCAGGGCTTGACTTTGACCAATGCCTCTCTCATCTCGGTTCAGATTTCCCAAGTTCTAGACTAGTAGCTCTCGACCGAGGGCAGTTTTGCTCCTCAGTGGACGTTTGGTAAGGTCTGGAGGCGTTCGGATGTCACGGTTGATAGGGAGGGTACCACTGGCATCTAGTGGGCAGAGGCCAGGGGCGCTGCTAAACATTCTGCAAGGCACAGGCAGCCGTCACCGTAAAGAATGGTCAGGCCCAGTGTCAGTCGTGAGGGTGAGCACCCTTGCTCTGGAAGGAATTCTGACCCGGGGCTGGGAGAACTGCCTTTCAGCTCTGATGTGGTCCCTGACCTGTGGTCCCTGGGAAGCTCACTTTTCCTAGCTGAGCTCTGCTTCCTTGTCTGTAAGTGGGCGGTTGGATTAGAGGCATCATCTCCCCTGGGAATGTTCCCTGCCCCTTCTGGATCCCTGCCCCTCAGGTTGTATTAGATGACACTGTCCTGAAATTTTCTCACTGTCCTGAAATTGTCTACGTCCCTGTCCCCATCAAATGTGAGCTCTCCAAGGGTGGCACGGACTTGTGTCCATACACTTGTGGCCCCAGAGTGTGTGCCCAGCACTGCCTGGCAAACAGCAGGCGCTGAGTCTGTGTAAACCATATGCCATTTTCAGCCACAGTCGTTGGGCACCCATCGTATGCCAGGTAGTGTGATCTCGACCCTCCCTTTAGGGCAGCCCTGGGGAATGCCGTCTGAGGCAAGGCTCCCTCTGGCTGGGGTGGCGGCAAGGAGGCTGGATTGTGAGGGCCTGAGTACAGGCAGGTATAGAGAACAGAGCAAGAGAGAGTAGTGCCCGCGGCAGAGATACGCACAGCCTGGTCCACCACCCTGTTGCTCCCTCTGAGCGGCAGCCCCAGCCCTCTGCAGCTGCCCTCTGCACAGCTGCCCATGGGGGCCTGGCCTCGCAAAGGTGACCTGGGTGCCTGGTGGGTCCACAGGCGACTCTTGGCTTGGAGTGGGCCCGCGGGTCTGCCGTTCCTCCTACCCCTTCTCCTGCTCTTCTTCCCCCCGGCACCCTCTGCTGCCTTTGCTGAGGGCGTGGTGATGTTCTGAGCACCCTGGGTTCCCTTCTCCTTGACGGAGTCCACCACTCTTGGTAAACTGCAAGTCCCTCAAGACTCCTGCAGCCCCTGGGCAGAGTGTCCAGATCTGAGATGCTAATGACAGTGACAGTAGCGGGCATCTAGTGAGCGCTCTCTGCTCTAGGCACTTGATACACATCATAATTTGGTCCTCAACAGCAGGCCCACTTTACAGATGAGGAAACTGAGGCTCGGGGAGTGGCAGAGCTAGTACCTTTTCGAACTCTGGCGCACCCGTCCTGGATGCATCTCTAACTCTGCACGGCTAGGGCGGCTTCGGACACAGCTCTGTGTCCCAGCCTCCTACAGTGCAGGTGTCAGGAGTCCAAAGTGGAGGCAGCTGTCTGGGTTCATATCCCAAGTGGGAAAGGTCTCCCTCGTAGGGCTGCATGAATGTGTGCAGAGCTCATAAAGCAGGGCCTGGCGTGGAGTAAGTGCTGTATGTGTTAGCTCTCGTCATTTCTTACCAAAAACGTCCTAGCCCGAATTCCCCCCAGGGTCACACATCACTAACTTGTGGACTAGCAGTTAGTGGCAGAGGAGGATGCACTTAGGTACTTCACCACGGCGGGTGTCCTTCACCGTGTGCTCTGTAAGGTCCGGGCTCCTGGGCCCCCGGGCCTGGCAAAGGGAAGGAGAGAGGTAGGCTCTGTGTGGGCGGCTCCTGCAAGACAGGGAGGTGGGCTGGAGCCCAGGCCTGATGTTGCTGTGGGCTGGGGGACTTAGGCAAGGCCCCCTCCCCACCTCCCCAAGTCAGTGCCTCGACGGTTGCACGTCTAGACGCAGCCAGAGGTTTCAAAGCAGCTTGATGGAACCTCAAAAGAAGCCGTACTTAGAAGCCTGGACCCCCCACACATAGAAAGGGTGCTGCTCAGATTGAGAAGGGAGTCTTGCTACACAGGCCTCCCCTTACCCCACGGCAGCCCCTGGGGCTTCTCTGTGGGACCCCAAGATCTAGGTGTCACTTGACCAGCAGAGAGTGAGGGATGAGATCCGCCAGCTGAGTTCAAGAGGGGCCGGAGCCATCAAATGTGGACGGCAGCTTGGAGTTTTGCTGCCAAGGGAAGCAAAGCTGGGTGCTGGCTGGCAGGAGAAGCCGCCTAGTGGGAAGCCCCGCAGAGGTGTCGGGGCAGCCAGGGTTGTGGGAAGGCTCCTGCACGGGGGCAGGTGAAAAGCGCCCCTCACCTGGTACCTGGTGCCCTTAACTCAGAAAATGAAAGACTCGGAGCCACCTTTCCCGAGCCCCTGCAGGTGGGTCCTGCGCAGAGGGGGCTGCGTGGAGTGGGGGACGGGAACAGGGACTGAGACGTTTACGCAGTGAGAAGAAAGCCTGGTTTGTAACCTATCAGGCTATGGTACAACCTTGAGACGTTTAGCCTTAAAACAATTCTCTTCAAGCCTCGTGCTTTCACTCCTTTGACAAAATGCTTGTTTGATAGAGAGGTGAAATCTGTATTGCTGACCCTCTGGTTATCAATGAATACTACTTAATGGGGAGGGGATGGCCCCGGACTAGCCCCTAGAGAGGGGAGGGGAGGGCTGAGCACAGGGCGATGATAGAGGCAGGTTGACTTCACAGTTTTGCCAAACAAGGCCCCTCGGCGTGTTGAGGAAAGCCGTGCAGGTGGCTGTTTAGGTCCGTTCATCGCCGGTGCACCTGTGATTGCAGAAGGAGGGTGTGATGTCTTGGGCAGCTCCTAAGAGATCTGGCTGCGCCTCCACTGAAACTAACCAAAGAGGGAGGAACCTGTGGATTTCTCCTGTGCAAGAGCCAGGAGAGGCCTCCAGCGCCCCTGGGAGCAGGTAGGGTCCCTGGCACCTGGCCTGACGCTGTGGGCGTCAGGAAGGAACCGGGCTCCCTGCTCCTGGGACGACCCCACAGAGCCCAGCGTGAGGCCAGCGGGCTGGGCAGGATGCTGTGGAATCGGGCTTCTGGAGGAAGGGGCAGCCAGCTCCTCAGGAAGGAGCGGGGGGAAGGGTCCACAGAGCCCGGGAGTCGGGTGGGCGTAGAGAACTGGTAGCTATTTCCCAAACCAAGAAACAGGAGGGATTTCCTCTGCCTCTTGTATTCTGCCGGCCCAAGTGCAAGTGTCAGAGTTAAAAACTTGACTCTCACTTGTTTAGGGAACAAGCAGGAGAGCAAAGCTGTTTCAGAAACTGATGCTACATAGGAATCAAAACTGGTTGATGTCCCAAAGGGCAAATTCATAGCCAGTAACTTGAAGGGCCATATTTTCCAAGGATGGAAATCATTCCGTCCCTAGTGGACACAAGTCATTTGCAACCTATCAGTCTGGTTGATGTCTAGCTTCGCAGCACCTGGGCTCTGTTGGATAGAAAATAAGTCGAGCAGAGTTTCCTAAAGCAAGTGTTCTAGTGTGACGTTGAAAAGCCCTCGGTGATATTCCTGCCTTATCTTCCAGTTCTGAGTAATTAACACCCGCGTCTTGGTGGAAGGCACCAGCAGTCACTTAGTCTCCCAGGTCAGAAACATGAGGTCATCCTTGGCTCTGCCCACCCAGCCCTGGTCCACTTGGTAGCCAGGGGCAGTGGCTTCTTCCTTCTTGACACCTTCTGCCGGTCTCTCTTCTCTGTGTCACCTCATTTGACACCTAAGGCCACTCTGGAATGAAGATCAGACAAGCCCTTCCTCCACTCTGGCCCTTCCATGGCTCCCGTGCCCATATATCCCTTGGCTCACCTTGGACCCTCTGCCCAGGGTGCCCTTTGACCGTGCTGTCATTGCACCTGAGTCTTGGAGTATCGCCTTTCTCTCTGATTCCCCACCCACTCCCTGCCCAACAGGTGTGAACCACACAGCATGTTGCTTCAGGAGGTAAGCCTGGACTAGAGACGTTAAAGGTGACACCCAAGGCAATAATCCATGAACCCACCCAAGCAAACATAGCCGTGGGGGATCCGCCCATCCAGCATGTGCTACAGAGCGTGCCCCACATACAGGTACTGTTCCAGGGTTGGGTGCAGCAGAGAGCAGGCAGGAGAGCCAGTCGTCTTGTTCTGCTCGGGCTGCTATAACAGAATAGCACGGACCAGGGGCCTTAAACAACAGAAATTTATTTTCTCGCAATTCTGGAGACCGGAAGTCCCCGATCAAGGTGCCAGCAGGGTTGGCTTCTGGTGGGGCCTCTCTTCTTGGCGTGCAGATGGCCACCTTCTTGCCGTGTCCTCACATGGCCTTTCCTCCCCCTCATGTTGGAGGGGGAAATCACTCTTCTTCTTATAAGGTCACTATAACCTATTGGATTAGGACCCCACCTTTATGACCTCATTTAACCTTAATTACCTCCTAAAGACCTCATCACTTTGGGGGTTAGGGCTTAAACATATGAGTTGGGGAGAGAGGGACACAGTTCCGTCCATCGCACCAGTAAACAGAGGAATATGCACATGCCAGGGAGTCATGGCCAAATGAAGAAAGTAAAACAGAGACGGGGGATAGATAGGAACGCGGGGTGTGTGTGACACCCCTGAGGAGGTCATGATTGATCAGAGGCCTTCAAGGGAGGAGCATTCGAGCCAGAGAGAAGAGCAAGGGAGTGTGCCTGGTGGGTGTGAGGGGCCAGAGGGGCCAGCATGGCTGAAGGCGGGGGGAGCAAAGGGAGGGACCTGGGAGATGAGGTCAGAGCTGGGGGCGGGGGAGCACATTTATTGGCCATTTAAGGACTTTGGTGCAGGAGGTTGTAGCATGGAGGGGTACCTGAGGATATGTCTTCAGCAGCTTCCTCCAGCACGACTTCAAAAATAGACCGATGGGATCCAGGGCAGAAGGAGGGAGAGAAGCCGGGAGAGATGATGGAGCCCTGGAGCCTGGTGGGGGCAGTGGAGGTGGGAGAGGGGCTCAGAGGCAGGTGCAGGTTGAGGGTAGCGCTGGCAGGGTTTGCGTGGGGATCGAGTGTTGGGAGGAAGGTCTATGCCCAGGGTTTCGGCATGAGCACCCGCGGGATGGAGTTGTCGTCCGTTCTTGTACCAGCCGCACAATTGTTATTACAGTGATTATGAATATGTGTCAGTATCTAATAGGGAAAACTCCCTCTTTACTCTTCCTTTCTAGATGTTTATGGATTTTTTAATTCCTCGTTATACATTTCAGAGTAAATTTATCAAGGTCTTCAAAAAATCCAACTGGATTTTTGAGATGGTGTTGAATGTACAGTTTATTACAGGAGAAATAACATCTTTATAATGTTATTATGGTCCTATCTAAAATAGAATATCTCATTTATTCAGATTATCTTTCTATATAGCAGTCCTTCGAGTTTTGTGTAATACTTAGATACTTTTAATTTTTATTGCTATTATGAATGTTATCTTTTTTATTATATTTTTAAGTGGTTATTACTGGTGTAGAAAATTCCTGTTGATTTTCATAAATTAGTCTTGCATCTGGCAACCTTACTGAACTCTCAGGTATATTGATTCTTTTTGTCACTCTAGGGACCATACCATCTATAAATAGTGTTAGTTTTATCATATACTTCCCAACTCTTACACTGTTTGGGGTTTTTTTGTTGTTGTTTTTTGGGTTTTTTGGGGTTTTTTTGCCTTTTTCAAGATTTCCTTAGAGCATTGGCCAGACATCAGTTAGTGGTGACTGTGGCCAACCTTGGCTTGTCCCAAATCTTAAAGAAAATATGTCTGAGCCTTTACCGTTAAACCTAATATCGTCTGTAAATAAATATATGGTTTGCAAATATAAGCTGCATCAAGTTAATAAAGTTCCCTTTGATTCTTAGCTTGCTAAGAGTTTTTGTCTATTTATTTAATTATAAATAGATGTGGAGGTTTATCAAATGCCTTTTCTGTATTAGGATTTTCATATGATTTTCTCTCCTTATACTCTTACAAATAAAACCTTCTTGATCCTGGTGTACTTTAAAAAAAATAATACAGTTGGATTCAGTTACCTGACATTTGGTTTAAGATTTTGCATCTATGTTCAAAAGTGAAATGGGCACATAATTTTCTTTTTGTTTATTTGTTTGTTTTTCCAGCTGTATTGAGATATAATTAACATATAGCATTGTGTACATTTATGAAATGATCACCCCAATAAAGTTAGCTGATACATCCATCACCTCACATAATTACCATTTTTGTTGTTATTGTGGTGAGAGCAATTAAGATCTGCTCCCCTAGCAACTTTCAAGTATACAATACAGTTTTGCTAACTGTAGTCCCCATGCTGTACTACAGATCCCCAGAACTTATCCTTTTTTTTTTTTGGATAGTTACATTTTTTTTCTTTAAATTTATTTATCTATTTATTTTTGGCTGCGTTGGGTCTTCGTTGCTGCGCGCGGGCTTTCTCTAGTTGCGGCGAGCAGTGGCTTCCCTTGTTACGGAGTATGGGCTCTAGGCGCACGGACTTCAGTAGTTGTGGCACACGGGCTCAGTAGTTGTGGCTTGTGGGCTCTAGAGCGCAGGCTCAGTAGTTGTGGCACACGGGCTTAGTTGCTCCGTGGCATGTGGGATCTTCCCAGACCAGGGCTCGAACCCATGTCCCTTGCCTCGGCAGGTGGATTCTTAACTGCTGAGCCACCAGGAAAGCCCCAGAACTTATTCTTGTACCCTTTGACCAACATCTCCCCATCCCTCAATCCCCACCGCACACACACCCCCACCGTCTCCTGGCAACCACCAATCTACTCTCTGTTTCTTTGAGTTTGGCTTTTTTTTAGATTCCACATATAAGTGAGATCATACAGTATTTGTCTTTCTATGTCTGACTTACTTCGCTTAGCATAATATCCTCAAAGTTCATCCATGTTGTCACTACTTTTCATACTTGTGTTGTCCTCGTATGATTTAGGAATCAAGAAGACCATACTGATCACTGGATTAGCAATGTGGAGGTCACTGGTGATCTTAGAAAAGCAGTTTGCGTGGCGCGGTGGGGCAGATGCCCCACAGAAGTAAGATCAAGGGAGGCCAGGAGGAGAGGAAGTGAAGACAGTGCGTTAAAGGACAGAAAAAGGCACTAGCTTGAGGGAAAATAGGGTCAACGGAGTTTTGTTTTCTGGATTTTCGATGAAAGAAATAGCAGCTGGTTTGGGATTTTTGTCTTATTTTATTTTTTGGCCCCCAGGGGCAGAGGATTAAGTTAATTGACTCTTTATTAAGTTCACGGGACAGTATCAGTCTTGACCCACTTAAAACCCATCTCTTATTTATTTTTTTTCCCTTTTATCCCCTCCTTTCCCTCTTTGCCTAGAGGCAACTATTCTAAGTTTTATTTTATTTTTTCTAATTTATATACAGTACACTTAGCCTTTTTTTTTTTGATGTCCAGTCCATGAATTTTGGCAAATAGATAGTCATGTCACCACTACCACAGTCAAGATATAGAACAATTCTCTCACCACAAAAAATCTCCTCATCCTGCCCCATGTGTAGTCAACCCCTCCCTTGCCCCCCAGCCTCTGGCAGCCTCTGATATACCCTCCTTCCCTGTGATGTTCTATAATTTTATCTTTTCCAGAATGTCATATAATTGGAGTCATACATCACGTGGCCTCTGGAGTCTGGATTCTTTCATTTCCCTAATGCATCTGAGATTCATTCATGCTGCTGTATCAACACTTTGTTCACTTTTACTGCTGAGTCGTATTCCACTTTACGGATGTACCAGCGTTTGTTTATCCGTGCACTAGCTGAAGGATATTGGGTTATTTCCAGTTTTTGGCAATTGTAAATAAAGTTGCTCTAAACATTTGCATAAAAGTTGTTATATGAATATAATAGGTTTCATTTCATTTGGGTAAATAACCAGGCGTGGGATTTCTGGGCCATATGGAAAGTGTATGCTTATAAATGACTGCCAAGCTGATTTCCAGAGAGGCGGTCCCATTTTCATTCCTGCCAGCAAAGTATAACGGTTCCCGATACTCCAGATCCTTACCAACACTTGATATTGACAATATTTGTTATGTAAGTGATTCTGATTGGTGTGTAGTTGTATTTTATTGTGGGTTTTTGTTTTGTTTTGTTTTGGGCTGCGTCGGGTCTTAGTTGGGGCACGCGGGATCTTTGTTGGGGCACGCGGGATCTTTGTTGAGGCATGCGGGATCTTCACTGTGGTGTGACGGCTTCTCTCTAGCTGTGGTGTACGGGCTCCGGAGCACGTGGGCTCTGTAGCTTGGGGCACACAGGCTTTCTAGTTGAGGCGCATGAGCTCAGTAGTTGTGGCGCGTGGGCTTAGTTGCCCAGCAGTACGTGTGGGATCTTAGTTCCCCAACCAGGGATCAAACCCGCATCCCCCGCATTGTAAGGCAGATTCATTACCACTGGACCACCAGGGAAGTCCCTCATTGTGGTTTTAAATATCTTTAAAAACATTTATAAAACCATTAAGTTTTATAATCAGTGTGTCTGTATCTATGAAAAAATTATCCTGGGATTTTTATTGGAATTATGTTAAATCTGGAAATCATTTTGAAGATAATTGACATCTTTATGATGTTGCATCTTCCAATCCATGAACACAGTGTGTCTCACCACCTATGTGATTTCTGTGACTTCTTTCAGTGCCATTTTGTAGTTTTCAGTAAACAGATTATATGCATGTTTTGTTAGATTTTTTACCTATTTATTTTTATATTTTTATTTTATATTATCATTATGTATATTTATTTTATATTTTTAACCTATTTTCCCTATTTCATTTATGGGGTGAGTGATTGTAATTATTGTTTTTGAATTTTTGGTCTCCAGTTGTACATTGCTGATCTGTAGAAATGTGATTGATTTTTGTGTGTCGACTTGGTATCCTGTGACCTTGCTACGCTCACTTATTAGAAGATTTTTTTTTTTTTTTTGGCAGTACGCGGGCCTCTCACTGTTGTGGCCTCTCCCGTTGCGGAGCACAGGCTCCGGACGCACAGGCTCAGCGGCCATGGCTCACGGGCCCAGCCGCTCCGCGGCATGTGGGATCTTCCGGGACCAGGGCACGAACCCGTGTCCCCTGCATCGGCAGGCAGACTCTCAACCACTGCGCCACCAGGGAAACCCATAGAAGATTTTTTGTATATTCTTTGGAATTACCTACATGGATAATCATGTCATCTGCAAATAGGGTTAATTTGGGGTTTTTTCTTTCTAATCTAACTGGTATGCATTTTCTTATTTTTTCCCCCTTTTTGCACTGGCTAGGACTTTCATTATGATGTTTAATAGGAGAAGAGAGAGCAGATATTCTTGCCTTGTTCTCAATCTTAGGGGGAAGACATTCAGTCTTTTGCCATTATGATGTTACCTATAGATTTTTTGTAGATGCCTTGTATCAAGTTGAGGAAGTTCCCTTAGATTCCTAATTTTCTGCGAGTTTTTTTTATCGTGAATGGACATTGAATTTTGTCAAATGCTTTTTCTACATCAATTGATATGATCACATATTTTTTCTTCTTTAGACTATTAGTAGAATAGATTATGTTGATTTATTTTCAAATATTGAATCAACCTTAACATTCCTGGAAAATCCATTTGGTGTGGTGTATTATTTGTTTTATACATCAATAGATTCAATTTGCTGAGATTTTTGCATTTATGTTAATGAGAGATATCAGTTGGGACTATTCAGGTTATCTTTTTTATCTTGGGTGAATTTGGGTAGTTCGTGATTTTTTAGGAATTAGTTCAATTTATCAAGGTTATTGAAGTCTCTGTGAGCAGAGACTTGTTCATATTTCCTTTTTAACCTTTTAATATCTGTTTTAATGTCTGTTACTTCCCCTGTTTCATTCCTCATAGCAATTATTTGTGTCTTCTCTCTCTTTTTCATTTTTGCTAGAGTTTTATCAATTTTATTGATGTTTTGAAAGAACCATCTTTTGGTTTCATTGATGTTCTCTGCTGGGTTTTTGTTTTCAGTTTCATTGATTTTTTTAGAAATATTTATTTATTTTTGGCCGTGTTGGGTCTTTGTTGCTGCGCGCGGGCTTTCTCTAGTCGTGGCGAGCGGGATCTACCCTTTGTTGCAGTGTGTGGGCTTCTCATTGTGGTGGCTTCTCTTGTTGTGGAGCACAGGCTGTAGGTGCGCGGACTTCAGTAGTTGCAGCGTGTGGGCTTCAGTAGTTGTGGCACGCGGGCTTCAGTAGTTGTGGCATGTGGGCTCAGTAGTTGCGGCTCGCGGGCTGTAGAGCGCAGGCTCAGTAGTTGTGGTGCACGGGCTTAGTTGCTTCACGGCATGTGGGATCTTCCCGGACCAGGGCTCGAACCTGTGTCCCCTGCATCGGCAGGCGGATTCTTAACCACTGAGCCACCAGGGAAGTCCAATTTCATTGATTTTTGCTTTTCCTGTTTCCTTTCTTCTGCTTGCTTTGGGTTTATTTTACTCTTCTATTTCTAGTTTCTTTAGGTGGAAGCTTATATTATTTATTGAAAATCTTTTCTCTCTTCTAAAATAGGCATTTATGGCTTTACATTTACCTCTAAGTACTGTTTTAGCTGCACCCCACAAATTCTGATATATCTTTTCATATGCATCCAGTTCAAAATATTTCTGTTAGCTGCCAGTTATTTTCCTGCAGAACTTGATTTCCATTTGATGTCATTTCCCTTCATCCTGAAGTTCTTCCTTTAGCATTTCTTGTAGTTCGATTCTGCTGGCAACAAATTCTCTAGCCTTCACTTATCTGAAAATGCCTTTATTTCACCCTTCTTTTTTGAAAGATCACTGAGCATAGAATTGTAGGCTAATAGATTTTTTTCTTTAAAGAATTAAAGTGTTGTTCCATTGTCTTTTTGATCTCCATCACTTCACGTGAGAAGTTAGCTGTCTTTCTTATTGCTGTTCTCCTGCAGGACCTCCCCTTCTCCAGTGGCTACTTTTAAGATTTCCTCTTTATCTTTGGCTTCCATCAGTTTGATCATGATGTTCCTATGTGTGGTTTTCTCTTTATTTATCCTTTTTTGGGTTCACTGAATTTTTCGAATCTGTGTATTGATACTTTTCAACAAATTTGGGGAAATTTTGGCCATTATTTATTCAAATATTTTTTATGTCCCACTTTCTCTTTCCTCTATTTCTGGTATTTTAATTACATACATATTAGGCTGCTTGATATTGTCATTAAGACTCTATGCATGGTTTTATTAGTATTTTTTTCTCTTTGTTTTCCATTTGGATAATTCCTATTGACCTGTCTTTATGGTCACTGACCTATTTTTCTGTAGTGTCTAAACTTAAGTTCATCAAGTGAATTTTTTTTTTAGATGTTGAGGTTTTTTTCAGGTTTAGAAGTTCCATTTGGTTCTTTTTTTTTGTTTTTTTAATAGTTTTTACTTCTCTGCTAAGATTCCCATCTGTTCACTTTTCTTTCCCTTAATACTTTCAACGTATTGGTAGTAATTGTTTTAAACTTAAATAATAATTCTAATAATTTAAAAACCTGTTAATTCTGATGGTCGCTTTATCTCTTGATCATTGGGTTACATTTTCCTGCTTCTCGTGTCTTTTCAGTTTTTATTATATGATGGCTACTATGAGTGGTATATTGTAGGGAATCTGGACTATATTATCTTCACATAAAGCCATTGAATTTTAGTTTGACAGGCACTTAAATTCCTGGCAGATCCCTTCATCAGCACAGACTTTATTTTAGACTTTGTTAGAATAGGTTCGTCTTAACTTTGTTCTTAGTTCTAGAGCTTGGTGCTTTCTCCCAAGGCATGGCCTTTCTGGGGTTTCAGCTGGATGCCTAAAGTTCATAGGGAAGTGTCTCCATTCTAGATGAACCAGAACTCCCAACTTTTTTCATCATTGCATGAACTCTGATATGTCTTTTCAGGTCTCTGTCCTACTACCCCCCAACAGCTGCTCACAGCTGGGCCTTACGGAGTCTCATTCAGAACATGTGTAGCCCAGCTCTTGGCCAAAGCCCCAAGGGAAACGCCACACAGACTTCTGGGGCCCCATCTCTGTGCAGTTCCCTCCTCTCCAGGATGTTGCTCTGCAAGTCCATCTGTCTCAGCAGCCCCAAACTCTGATCTCTGCCTCATCCGCATTTCCCCACGTCACAGAAAGCATCCCCGGCCCATATCCAGGGTGAATGTGGAGCTCACTTCATATGTTTCCCTCCTCCCAAAGATTGGAGTCCTGTGCTGTAGCCCAAAGCCAGCTAATACTTGCCTCACATATTTCTTCCAGTTTTCAAGTTGATTGTGGTGGGAAGGCAAGTCTAACACTCACTACCCCGTCATGACCAAAGGCAAAAGTCTAAGCAGTATGTTTTTTTAATTGAGGTATCACTTACATACAGTACAATGCACAGATATTAAATGTTCAGTTCAGTAAATTTTGACAACTGTATACACCCTTTTAACCACCACCTGCTGTACTGCTTTCTAATGCCATGCGTTACTGTTACTTGTCCTATAATTCCATATAAGTGGAATCATAAAGTATGAACTCTTTCATCTCTGCTTTTTTCTGAGCATAATTTTTGAGATGCAACCACGTTGTTGTATATATCAGTAGTTCATCCTTTTTTAAATGGAGTATACTATTCTGTTATGTGAATGTGCCACAGTTCCATTCTTCTGTTGATTGAGTCGTTTCCAGTTTGGGACTGTTATTAATAAAGCTACTATACATATTCTTGTACAGGTCTGTTTGTGGACGTATGTCTTCATCTGTCCTAGGTAAATAGGTTATAAGGTTGAGGTATGTTTGACTTTATAAGAATCTGCCAAGCAGTTCTCCAAGACGGTTCCACCATTTTACACTTTCCCTGACAATATATTACATGAGAGTTCCAGTTGCTCCACATCTTCACCAACATTTGGTGTTGTCAGTGTTTTTGAAATGATAGATCCTTGGGTATTTTGCATTGGAATATCTGCATTTCTTTGACAGTGAATGCTGTCAAGCATCTTTTCCTGTGCTTATTGACCAGTTGTATCTCTTCTTTTGTGAAGTGGTCTAGTCTTTTGCCTATTTTAAAAATTGGGTTATTAAGTCTTATTTCTGTTGATTGGCAGGAGTACTTTCTATATTCTGGAAGTGAGTCTTTGCCAGATATGCGTACTGCAGATATATTTTCCAGTCTATGACTTGCTTATTGAGTTTCTAAATGACTTTATTGCTTTTTCTCTATGTTTGCCTGTTTTCTTTTTCATTAATTTCTACTCTTATGATTTTTTTTTCTCCCATTGCGGAGCACAGGCTCCGGATGCGCAGGCTCAGCGGCCGTGGCTCACGGGCCCAGCCGCTCCGCAGCATGTGGGATCTTCCCGGACCAGGGCACGAACCCGTGTCCCCTGCATCGGCAGGCAGACTCTCAACCACTGCGCCACCAGGGAAGCCCTCTACTCTTATTTTTATTATGTCCTTTCTTATAACTTTGAGTTTAATTTGCTCTTATTTTTAGATTCTAGAAGCTTATATCGCTGGCTTTACACCTATCTTCTTTTCTAATAAAGGAATGTAAAGCTAAAAATTTCCTTCTAAACACAGATTTACCTGCATCCAGAAAATTATGGTATGTTGTTTTCATTATCATTTAATTCAAAATATTTCAAAATTCTCTTTGTGATTTTTCTTCTCTAACCTATGGGTTAATTAGAAGTGTGTTGTTTAGGGAATTCCCTGGAAGTCCAGTGGTTAGGACTCTGTGCTCTCGCTCTCACTGCCTGGGGCCTGGGTTCAATCCCCAGTCGTGGAATTAAGATCCCGCAAGCCATGGGCTTCCCTGGTGGCGCAGTGGCTGAGAGTCTGCCTGCCGATGCAGGGGACACGGGTTCGTGCCCCGGTCCGGGAAGATCCCACATGCCGCGGAGCGGCTGGGCCCGTGAGCCACGGCCGCTGAGCCTGCGCGTCTGGAGCCTGTGTTCCGCAAGGGGAGAGACAAAAAGAGGGGGCCCCCAAAAGACAAAAAAAAAAAAAAAAAAAAAAAAGATCCTCCAAGCCACGCAGTGCAGCCAAAAAAAAAGTGTGTTTTTTAATTTCTAAATATTTGGGATTTTAAATAGATCTTATTGTTTTCGATTCTAATTTAATACCACTGTGGTCAAAGTCTGGCACGCTGCAGGGTGAGCCCTGTGAGGCAGCCTCCCTGATGACCCACCTCGGGCCTGCAGAGCCTCACACACCCAGACTGATCCGGCTGAGCCCTGTGCTGGGCCAGCTCCGTGCCTGGGCCTCCACCAGGAGCACTGCCTCTCAAGAGCTCTCTGCAAATTACCCGGCAATCAGGCTCTGTTGCCTTGGTCCATCCGTGCACCCATTCTGCAAGAGAGCTATTTCCTTCCTTCCTTCTCTCTATATTTCCAGTACCTCCTCCCCCCGCCCCATCCTTACCCTCAAGTTGCTTCCTACTTCACAGAAGAAAATTTCCCCAAGCTCCTACCATCACAGAGCCTTGACCGCTGAGGCCGCGTTGCAGGGCTCACCCTGCAGTGGGAGCAGGCAAACAGCTGTGCGGGTAACCATGGGCTCACAGTTCCTTGGGGAAGAGGGGAGACTGGATGGTGACAGAGCAGTGGGGATGGCGCTGCTCATTTCAGTGGGAAGTTCTGTAATACGGGAGCCTGCTACTCAGCAAGGGGTAGGTATTCAATGCCGTTTTGTTATAGCTTTGTTTTATATTATAAACTCGATATGTGCCGTACTAAAATAAATTAGGAAAATGTAAAAAAAAACACAAAACCCCATAAGTAAACAATGAAAGATCACCTGAAATCTACCTCCCCTGCAAAAGGTAGCCATGGTTAGTTAATATTTTGATGGCGTTGTTATTAAAAAAAAAGATCTGGTCCCTGCCCTACGGACCCTTGAAGTCTGACCTCCTACTCAAATGTGAATAAAAGCCCCAGACACCATGCGGCTGGGTAGCAGCATGTTAGGCTGGATGAGCCAAGAGGAGTGCCCTCCCAGTTCCTGGGGGAAATCGGGGCGGGGAGAGGCGCATGGAGGAGGTGGTCCAGGAATTGGATCTTGAAGGTTGAGGTCCCCTGTGCTTGTCTGCTGTTTTTTTCCCTCCTACCTCCCCTTGTTCAGTGTCTCTCCAGGACAAGGCCTGCTCCCAACTCTCATCCCCATCCCACGCTCAAGGTGAGGCCAGCGGGCAGGGCCCACTCCATGTGAGGAGCAGGGCAGCAGAGAGACCAGGAGGCACAACTCCTGAGTGTGCTGTTCCTCTGTAGCCTGTACATTTGTGCAGTGCACAGCCTGGGTGACTGTACATGGTAGTCGCTCGAGGAGAGTCCCGCCACCCCTTCCTTCTGCCCCTTACACTGGAGCAAGATGGGGCGGGGCCGCATGTTCCACCCTCCTGGGTCTGTATCCCCCTCCAGACAGCAGCGACAGTGAGCTGGAGCTTTCCACGGTGCGCCACCAGCCGGAGGGGCTGGACCAGCTGCAGGCACAGACCAAGTTCACCAAGAAGGAGCTGCAGTCCCTCTACAGGGGCTTCAAGAATGTGAGTGCCCCCCATCCCCCCAGGAGAGGCCCT
Source organism: Aethalodelphis obliquidens (assembly GCF_003676395.1). Classification (NCBI taxonomy): domain Eukaryota; kingdom Metazoa; phylum Chordata; class Mammalia; order Artiodactyla; family Delphinidae; genus Aethalodelphis; species Aethalodelphis obliquidens. The sequence continues at coordinate 9,359,820 of NW_020837979.1, read as the reverse complement.
GATCCCCCCGGCTTTCCTGTCCCTGGCTGCAGGGCGCAGGCAGACCTTCTGACACTTCCCATGGCACAGTGAATGTCCCAGGGCCTTTATGGGGCCTGTGTTTTGTGGGAGAGCTGTCCGGGGGGTGGGCCAGGTCCTAGAATCAGTGTTCTGAGGCACCACACCCCCTTCTGTGTGTCTCGATGCTGGTGCAGGGGAGGAACCTGCAGAGGGACCAACCTGGCATGAGGGGACTCACCACCCCCTCCCGCCGTGCCCACCCCACCCCCCAGGCTTTCCCCAGCACGGGGCTGGTGGAGCCCAGCGGTGCCTCAGGCAGCAGGTGTCCCCCAGAGGGAGGAGAGAGCCCAGGCCCTGTGGAGTCAGGGTGTGGGAGGGGGGTGGCTGGGATTACTGAGAGGGGTGCCTTCCTGCTGCAGGAGTGCCCCACGGGCCTGGTGGATGAAGACACGTTCAAACTGATTTACTCCCAGTTCTTCCCTCAAGGAGGTGAGTCTGAGGCCAGGCCCCCCAGTTCCTCCAAAGTTCCCGCTTCCCTGTGGCAGCCCTGCAGAGGGTGGGCATCCCTTTTATGGGGAGGGGACCCTCACCCACACACACCCTCCCCAGCATCCCTTGCCCGGTGCTGCCTCTATCCGGCAGGCAGCGGGGGGACTCCAGCCCAGGACTCAGCAGCGATATACCGAGGGTGCTGGGGGTAGGGGCTCAGGCGGCCCCGACACTCCCAGCCTTGCCCTTGGTCTCCCCAGATTCCACCACCTATGCGCACTTCCTCTTCAACGCCTTCGATGCAGACGGGAACGGGGCCATCCGCTTTGAGGTAGGTCCCTGTCGACCCCTCCCACGTCCCCTGGTCCTGCATCTCCCGGCCACGGTGCCACCCCCTTGGGGCCGCCAGAGGCTCAGACATGACCCTGGTGTAAACGGTCCAGTGCGTCACCCAGGGAACGAGTGGACTCTGCTTGGCTGGCCCTGGGCCTGACTGTGAAGTCAGTGAAATTTGATTTTGCTGTCTGGCTACCCTATTCTCAGCCTTTCCTTCCATTCCAGCCCCGCCAGGCCAAGGGAGCTGTTAAGGTGCAATGAGGCGGTAGTGACCCAACGTGAATTTGCATTTGAAAAGGGGGCAAGGTTTAACTAGAGGTCTGTGCTAAGGGGATCTGGGCACCCCGCCCTGGAACTTAGCCCCTTGCCTGAAAACAGGCAGAGCATCCCTGCCCGAGCAGGCTCAGGGGTCGTCCCAGCAGCACTGTGAGCGAGCCTGCCTGTCCCACCCCCGCCCCAGCCGCCTGCCCCCGGGAGGGCCCTGCCTGGGTTCTGTGCGGGCAGCACGTGGGCTCCACTGAGGCCCCCGCTGTGGAGCCCAGGCCCCTAAAAATAGCTGCAGGAGAAAAGCTGAAACCTCTTCGGAGAGGAAAACCTTGCTGAGAGCCAGGCTTGATCGATAACCCCCCAGCTCGGCTTCCAAGGCCAAGGGCGGCTGACGGGAAAGTGAGAGAGAAAGCCCCTGTGCCAGCTGGGGTAATAATAACTCAAGATGCTTCTCAGCTTCCCTTATCGCTCCAGCAGGCCCGCTCGCTGACCCTCGGCCGGGGTGGGGCAGCCCAAGGCCACCGCCAGCTCTGTGACCACAGGGGTCTCACCTTCCCCCGGCCACACCCTTAGTGCATTTGTGAACTTATAGTGTTTTCAGCCTTTTTGTTTTCAGTTCTGCCTGCACATGGTAAAAATCCAATCAGTTCAAAGGAGTAAACAGGGAAAATCCATTTTCCTTCCCTGGTCCCACCCCTGTGGCCGGTTTCTTGTGTGTCCTTTAAGAGGTACCCGAGGCTCCTGGGAATGAAGTGTGAGAAGCAGTTGTGTGACGGACCCAACCAGGACTCTGGTGATGGTTTCTCTCATCCAGGAATCAGATGACCAGACAGCTTAGCAGGGCCCCCGCATAGCGGCGGGTGTCAGGAAGGTCTCCATCACCCTCCCGTGGTCGCCTCTCTCACCGTGGTCCCTTTAAGGGGGTCGATGGTGGGTCTTTGTTGGGGAGGTGCTGTCAGTGGCTGAGCGGGGGGCGCTGGCGCTGACCCCCTTCTGCAGGCACCTTCTCAGAAGGTCATGCTTCTCCCTCTTGAAATTAATTCTTCCGATTTCTTATGGGGAGGTTTGCTTACCTTGGGGACCTTCTTGTTTGTTCACCTTTGGCATCTTGATATCAATGCTCTGCTCTAGGAGGCCTTTTTCAGGAAGGGAGGGGGCCGTGTATCTCCCAGGGGCCTTCCAACGGGCAGGGCCTGATCCTGGGTGCCCCATGGGTGGGGAATCCCTGTGGTCAGGAAGGATCCAGAGGGGCTGGGGGGAGACACTCAGCCCTCCTCGCTCCCTCAGACCAAACCTCTCAACGTGCTCTTAAAACAGAAAGTCAGGTCAGCTTATCAATATTTACAATGATCCCATCCTTTGTGTATATTCTTGGGATAATACACATACATGTTAATTCGAGTTTATTGATATGGTGAAATATTGTAACTTCCCTGCCCTCACCTGAAAGAGTAAGTAGACGGCAGAACAAGCAGACCTCAGGCCTGGTGGCTGCCCTGTCCATTACCTGCCCCTGCGGTAACTCGCTCCCTGTGCCACTGGCCAGATGATGGCTGTGGTCAGTACCCTCGGGAAGGCCTGCAGCCCCGTGATCTAATCACCCCCGCCCCACACTGAGCCCCTGCTCTGCACTCTGGGCTGTCCCAGCCGGTGTCACCGAGGAGCCCCTCAGGGACAGCACAGAGCAGGGGCTGTGGATACAGTGGGCTTCATACACCTCGGCATTGAGACCAAGGAGCTCGGACGAGCGGCAGTCCCACGTGAAGCTGTGCTGTGTGCGGCTGGAAATTTAGAACCAGCACCTGGACGTGGGCTGGCTAGACTTGGGGTCCTCTGTGTGTGACTGGGGACGGGCCAGTGGTCTCACAGGGGACATTCCGACCCACCTCTCTCCTAGCACCGTCCCTATCATCCTACACACCCGCTAAGGGACACCGAGTAGGGACAGTCCTGAGTGTGGCTGAGTGTGGCTACACGGCACCTGAGGAGACTGGATGGGAGGACAGTGGTGCCGAGGTTCCCCCATGCCCACACGGGAAGAGTGGGTCCTGTGCGGGACCCACTCGTTCCCTGGTGCCCAGCTTAGGAGTCCGAGCCTTTGCCTCCCACTGGGAAAGCCCGTCATACCCCAGGGAAGAGGCGTGATGTGGCTTCAGGGACACGCTGACTCTTCACTACTTCTGTAAATCACACACGAGCTCAGCTTCAGTGGTTGGCATTCCTCAAACTCAGGCACATAAGAAATATCACCCTGTTTCTCCCTTCGTACATCTTTATTTTCTTCACTTATACACACACAGGACTTTCAGGCTCCAGTAGACTTACAGGATGTGCTTTGGAACAACAGCAGTTACCACCCCCCAGACACACCCGAAGAAGCAACTACCTCCCTTGTTTTAGCCGATTGTCACTCTGTCTTCTTGTCGCCTAATAGCATCGTGTTATTGCTCCGTCCCGACTGCCCAGCTCTAGATGCTGCCCGTTGACTCCCTGCACGGGTGGGGAGTTGGGTCTTCTGCACACATGCCTTTGCCATCCCCTGGCTTTCCAGGACAATGGAGTTCAGATTGGATAAGCGCTCTCGGTTTACTCGTGATGTGAATTTGTTCCCCAGATGAGCCTTGCGGTGAACTGTGATTACGTTCCCCTTCCCTGCACACATTTTTATTTTGCCTTCAGTTAACTGTGGTCCCGATTTGTCGTTTGCCTGGTGTCTGTGACCTCGTCAGTGATTCAACGCCGTCCTTCTCCAGTCATCTGAACGGGCATCTCCCTAGCCTTCGACCAGCTCCATCATCCTGGTGCTGGGTGCCCTCTGGGGACCTCTTCCCCTCTCTCCTGGGTTGGGTCTCCTGGTTCTGGAATCCTTCATCTTCTTCTCCCTTGCTTTACTCTCTCTTTTCAGAAGCATGTCTTGCAGGAGTTTCCTACAGAAGAGTACGTGGGAGGTAATTTCTGAGCCTTTGAACGCCCGGAAGTGACTTCGTTCCGTTCTCACTCTTGCCTGATCTGCTGTGTGGGACCAGAGCTACGGCGGAAGCCGTCCTGCTGATTCCCGACCCTGCGTACAGGACCTGATCTTGTTATTGTTGTTGTTGTTTCTGTTTGGTTTTGTTTTCCTCTCTGGAAGCTTGTAGGATCCTGTCCTTGCACCCGTTTTCTGAAGTGTCTCGTGATACGTGCCTGCAGGTCACACCGTGGGCTGTTTCCCCGCATCGTTAGGTCCTCGGCAGGACCTGAACACTCAGTCTTCCCCTTCATTGCCTCTTGGACACGCTTCTCTCCGTTTCCTCCGGCTCTTCTTGGAGCTCCAGCTGGTCAAGTTTCGGTCCCTCTGGAGTGGACCTCTCATTATCCGCTTTTCTATCCTATTTTCCAGCTCTGCCTTTTCACGCTGCTTTATGGAAGATTCCATGTGCTTTTCCAGCCCTTCTTCTGAGTCTGTCATTTTGCTTTCTCATTTTTAATTCCCAAGAGCTCTTTTTTGTTCCCAAGTATTCCTTTTTTATAGCATCCTATTCTTATTGTAGGGATGCCAGATATCTAATCTCTGAATCTAATAGTTTATGTTAAGTATTTTTTTCTCCTGGAATAATTTTTTGTTTCATCCAAACTGCTTTTCTCTGTTTCCCTTAGTCTTCCTTTCTCATGATACAGGCTTCCTCTAATCCAGAAAATCTAAAATTTGAGTGGGGGAAATTCCCTGGCGGTCCAGGAGTTAGGGCTCAGCGCTTTCACTGCTGGGGCCTGGGTTCGATCCCTGGTCGGGGAACTAAGATCCCGCATGCCACATGGCGTGGCCAAAAAGATAAAAAATAAAATTTGAGGGCTTCCCTGGTGGCGCAGTGGTTGAGAGTCCGCCTGCCGATGCAGGGGACACAGGTTCGTGCCCCGGTCCGGGAGGATCCCACATGCCGCGGAGCGGCTGGGCCCGTGAGCCATGGCCACTGAGCCTGCACGTCCGGAGCCTGTGCTCCGCAACGGGAGAGGCCACAACAGTGAGAGGCCCGTGTACCGCAAAAAATAATAATAATAAAAAAATTTTAAAATTAAAAATAAATAAATAAAAAATTAAAAAATAAAATAAAATTTGAGCGGGACCAAGCCCTGTGGTGCAAAGCCCTGTCCCTCCCTGCTTGTCCTCCATTCCCCCCCATAGACAGACCTTCTCTGCTCCCCTTCTTTCGGAGCAGCCTGAAAGGACCCCATGGGGCAGGGAGGGCTTAACCTGCAAACCTTCCGGAAGGGGCAGGAAAGACTTGCTTCCTACCAACTGTTACAACAAAACAGTTGAAGTTTTCACACGGAAGCCATTCGAACGTTCATTCACATTAGTAATAAACTGTCTGTCACACCTGTGACTGCACACAGCTATAGCATGACCCCAGAACTGAGCACTGTTAGTTTAGTTTTTAAGCTGTAAGTTTTTAAGCAGCTTGACACGCAGACACTTGGTAAAGTGAAAATAGAGCACCCCCTTCATTAAAGGAGCACCCCGAGGCCTTCTCTGTCAGTGGCAATGCATTAAATGGGTCTAAGACACCATACGTTTGAATGTCTTTATTTGAGATGATCAGTTCCAGCCACTGTGCCATCCCCGCCACACACATGCACACTCACAGGCACGCATGTGCACACACACACACACTCACACTCACACTCACACTGTATTGACCTGATGGACACCATCTGCCCGCTCTGTGATGGAGGTGCCTCACCTATACAGGTGTGAATTTCAGTGGAAGCCACACCGCGAACTGGAAATAGAATCTGAGCGCTGGACCGTCACTCCTCCCCCTCCCCTTCCTCCACAGGACTTTGTGGTTGGTCTCTCCATCCTCCTGCGAGGAACAGTCCACGAGAAACTCAAGTGGGCCTTTAACCTTTATGACATTAACAAGGACGGCTACATCACCAAAGAGGTATGGGGGTGGCTGGGGAGGCTGGGAGTGACCTGTCTGCCCCCCACCCCACTGCTCTATATCCCCAGCCTCTCTCCTCCTCTCTCCTGCTGCCCTGGCTTCCTGTCCCCGCTCCCTGGCCAGAGACACAGCTCACAGCCTGGCCTTGGAGGGGACAGCAGCCAGGACCTCTCCTCCTCTCCCGGGCTCTCAGGCCTGGATACCTGGGTGCAGGGGACGTGGAGCTTTGGTGCCCCTCACCACGTGTCTCGATCCCGTTCAACAGGTGTCCTGGATCATCCTTTCTTATGGAGAGGTCCCGAGGGAGACACAAGTGGAGAAGCTGGGAGCAGGGGTGGGAGCTGGCCTTGGCTCCCACCAATTGAGGGAGAGCAGTGTGGTCCCTTAAGGCAGGGTGCAGACGGGGGCAGGGGGGTGCCTGACCACACAGGCCCACAGTCTGGCTTCGTCTGGCCCAAACATTTTTCTGTCTCTGAAATAGTTGCTACCGTTTCAAATTCTGGAGATTGCATTAAAAATCTAGCTCCAGCTGCTCTTGGAGAGATAGAAGCTTGCGCTGAGTGGACTGGGTGAGGGTGAGCTCGCCTCTCTCCAGCTCCCACAGCTCTGGCCACTCACTCACCACCGCCCCTGAGGTGCCCCCCACACTTGGATGCGGCCCCTCCCCTCAGACCCTCGAACCCTCACCCCACCTCCTTACAGCCAGGCTCAGGCCAGCCCCTCCGGCCCCCCTGCAGGAGATGCTGGCCATCATGAAGTCCATCTATGACATGATGGGCCGCCACACCTACCCCATCCTGCGGGAGGACGCGCCCCTGGAGCACGTGGAGAGGTTCTTCCAGGTGAGCGCTCCAGCCCCGGGCTGCGCGGGGAAGGGCGGCTGGAAGAGGAAGGGGCTTCCGCTCTTAGGGCAGTCCTGGGCCTGCCACTCCCCTCTGTGGGCCTCCCCGCCCCCACGAGGAGGTTCAACTTGCATCCCCCATCGGGCTGGTTGTCCGGATGCCAAGGAACGAATTAAAGCCATCCCCGCTCACTGATCTGCCAAACTGCGTCTCAGAGCAGGCAGGGGCTCACAGATTCCAAGGTCGCCGACACCCCCAGCCGTGTTCTTGTGCCTTCCAAGAGCTGCCCCCCGCTCCGCCAGGGACCTCTCTGCAGGAGGAGAGGGTTGGGGTGACTGCTTTGTATCCATGGGGACTGACGGAGCTAGGACTCCGCCTCCCACTTGCTGGGGGTCCTTTAGACATGTCTCCATCCTGACTTCAGCTGCTCCACCTGCCCCGGCTGCCTGTCAGCAAGGTGAGGGGGTCTGACAAGCACGGGGCTGCTTTCTGGGGAGCAGGAGCCGCTGGAAAGTGTCTGGGGTGGGAGACAGACTGGGGAGACCCCAGAGAGGTCGGCTGCGTGGTGGACGTGGCTGGAGAGGGCACTTTACGTGGCCTGGATCCCGAGGAGAGGACAGAGGGGACGGGTTGGGGTGGAAGGAGCCCACCACCCGCCCCCTGGCACGTCCTCAGGCCTGGGGCAGGGGCCGGCCTGGTGGGACACAGACTCACTGAGGGCGTGGCTTGACTTGCAGAAAATGGACCGGAATCAGGATGGGGTGGTGACCATTGATGAGTTCCTGGAGACCTGTCAGAAGGTAGGCAGTGTCAGGGCTTGGGGACCCCAGTGTCCTGCCCCTGCCAGCCCACAGCCCAGCCGGGCACACGTCCCTCAGCGGCTCCCCTCAGAGGGGAGAGACGTGGAGCCCTCAGGACAGGGTCACACTGGGGAAGGAGCCTGGAGCCCCCGGCATTGCTGCTGACACTCCCATGCAGAGCGCCCTCAGGGGGCAGGACGCTGGGCCTCCGCTGGCCTCGGCCGTCGGCCTCACCCCCTGGGCGGCCCCTCGGGTGCCCCCGGCCTCCATCTGGGTGCTCAGCCGGGGGTGGGACGGCTTGGTCCATCAGTGAGTTAACAGCTCCCAGACGGCCTGACCATCAGGCCATGGGACTGGAGACAGGCTGTGCCTGACAGCTCCCCCTTCGCCCAGTGAGACAGGCAGAGTCCCTGGAGGGTTCCAGGTCCCTGACGAGAATCTGCTCACAGTGACATTGGATTTGGGCCCTGCTAGCCTGGATCTGACCAGGCCTCTCGTCCTCTCTCGATGCAGGACGAGAACATCATGAGTTCCATGCAGCTGTTCGAGAACGTCATCTAGGACGCTTGTGGGCGAGGGGTGTCCCTGAGTGGCTGTTACCACCTCTGCCCCAAAGATGCCAGGAGCAGCCTCCAGGAGAAACTTGTTTCTAATATATTTGCACAAAGTGAATAGTTTGCTGCAGACACACACACACACACACAACACACGCACATCCTTCCTCTGGGCTCGCAGGTGCGGGGGGACAAAGGTTAGGGAGGGGCTGAGTCTGGCTGAAACCTGGGTCCAGGTAACGAGAGCCACACAGCTCCCACCAGCCCCCTCCCAGGCCTCCGGGTGGGCAGCTGAAAGAGCCATGTCTTCAGGCCACTGGCTGCTGTGTGTTGCCTCGCCTGCCAAGGAGGGTCCAGGCTCTAGAGCAAAGGCCGCTCCCGTGGGAGCCCACTCGCCCCTCCTTTCTGCCACCCTCCTTTCCCACCACACAGGGGCCAGGCTCCGGAGACTGCTCTGGCCTTCTCATTCCCCAAGCCACTCCCTGCCCACTGACTACACTTCCAGGATGGCTCTGACCCCAGGACCCCGGAGGGGCAGCTGGGGGTCAAGGGAGTTCAGACTAGGAAAGAGGTGGTAATTAGAGGCAGCTGCTTCCTGGAAATGTTTCCCTGGGTCCCAGGACGCCAGCCGGTCCACTGAGCTGGTGGGAGCCCCGGTGGTGAGGGACCAGTGGGCTCTGTTCTCCTCCACCCCAGGAAGGAGGCTTTCTAGCTGGGGATGGGGTTTCTTGGTGGGGAATCTGAGGGGAACCGTCTGCCAACTCCACCTCCCCTCTCCCAGGCTGGCTCAGTGGGGATGCAGCAGGGGGCCTGCCCACACCCCTCAGGCACCCAGGTCATCGTGGGTCCTGGGAAGAGGTCACATGGCTCAGAGCCTGGCCCCCAGGAAGCCCGGGCGGGCAGAGCAGGCCTGGGAAGGGACTTCTCCCTCCCTCTTTCCTGTTGGCCCCCGTCTCCCTGAGCCCAGCAGCCTGGATGAGCCCCCTCTTCCTGGTTAGGGTCCTGGAGCCTTGTAGCCGTGCTTCCACACAGACTCACCCCAAACCCCATACAAAAAGCACAAACGCCCCCAGCAGCTCAGGCCGCAGCCCACGAGGGGAGCCCACGTCCTCCTGCTGGGCTGAGGGCTGGGTGCCACCAGCCCCCATCAGGTGGCCCCAGGGTTCTGTGGAGGGTCAGTTCTGTGCCTCAGAGCAGTGGCGGGCTTGAAGCCCACCCCCCGCCCATCCCAGCTCACCAACGTTCAAAAGCACAAACCCCGGGGATTCTGCTTGGCTGGGTTCTGCTCTGAGGATGGAGGCTGGCGTCAACCTGAAGCCAGCGCCAGCAATGAGGGCCAAGGGGCCAGAGAGCGGGTGGCAGGTCAACAGAAACTTCCAGGAGAGAGAGAGAGAGAGGCTGCTCCCGCCTGCCCAGGCCGCCCCAGGAAGAAACCCAGTCCCAGGCAGTACGGACCGTCCCAGGAACACTCCCAAAGCATACATTCCATCGGCTGCCACCCCATCTCTGCTCAGGCCTGGCCCTAGGGTGAGCAGGGCCCTCAGAGGAAGGGCAGGGTGGCGGAGGCCATGGAGGTTGGCCTGGCTCGGCCGCAGGGACCCCTTGGTACCCACACATAGGTGGTCCTCCCCCTTGGAGTTGCACTGACACCCATCTCCAGTCTGACTGGGGGCTCCCTCTCCCCTCCTCCAGGAGGGCATCAGCTTTCCCCGGCTCAGGGATATTCTCCCCCATCCCCATCCCCACCCCCTCAGCCCAGCCCTCCCAGCTGGTGTGGCTTTGCTTCTCAGGGGCCAAGGCCAAAGGAGAGGGTCACCACCATGCCCTGCCCACCCCGGCCTTGGGCCAGACTGGCTGTACGTCCAACCAGGAGGGGTCTGGCTCCCACTCTGGGATGCAAACTGGCCGCATGTCTGCATGGCAGAAAGTGTCTCCCTTGGAAGCAGCCTAGGCGGGTGGTGCCTGTTCTCAGCGCCCACCAATATTCAGTCCTGTATATTTTAATAAAATAAACTTGACAAAGGAGAGGGACTCTTGTTGGCTTTATCCTGACTCTGAAATTTGGTCCAGCCCCTCCCATCCCTGCTATGAGGCATGGCCTCTGCCCAGTGCCACACTGGTAAATGTTTAACATTCCCCGAATTGTAGCGTTTGCCGATTTCCACGCTCAATTTCAAGTTCCCAGTGTGCTATCAGTGAAGGCGGAGCGAAGAAGAGATGCCCGTGGTTGGGAAGCATTTATGAGAAGCTCCAGCCCTGCAGACTGTACACAGAGCCACGAGGTAGGGTAACTCCTTGAGGTGCCACTTGTATTTCGTTCCCAAGTCATTTCTCTGCCAGTTCCAGGAAGTCGTTTCTGCGTGTCCCCTTGGCTGGAGGGTGCAGGTCACAGGGCAGAAGCAGAATTTGCCTGAAGACATTTTCCTTTCCTGGGTCAGTGAGGGTTATGCTAGAGGAGGGGCAAGAAGTGGGAAGCTGAGGGGAGGAGAGGAAGGGGTTCCCCAACTCAGGGATGGGGAGACGGAGGTTCTGAGGGCTCTGCTACTGCTTCAAGGGCCAGCGCCCAGGCCATGTGACGTCACCTCCACTGTTCGGCTGATGGGTGTGTCATCAGTAACCGGGAGGATAGATGGCGGGAGCCCCCTTCCACCACCAAACACACCGAAGGCTCCAGTCTACCGGAGCCCCAGGGCCTTGTCACAGTCCAGGCAAGGGAGCCCTGACCTTGCTGCCTGGGATGGGATGTCCTGCGTTTGCACGGGCTGGCCACTGCTGAGGACGTTTGCCGTGGCCACAGCCTGTTGGGCACAGCCGGGAAAGCTGGGCTGAAAGATGTTGGGGCCCCCTCAGCCGTTGAAGAGTGGAGCCAGGACTTGGACCCAGGCGGGTGGCCCCAGGCCAGGTGTCAGCACTGAGCTGCCCATTTCACGGCGGGGCTTCCTGTCTCATCTTAAGCGTGTCTTTACCTGGCTGGGCCTCAGTTGCCGTATCTGTAAAATGGGCAGAAGAACCATCTCTGATAGGATCGTTCTGATGATTGATGATTATTTCCTAGCCTCTCTGTAGAAGGGTGATTCACATCAATAAGCCACCAGAGAAAGGACAGACCTTTCGGAAGGAGTTTCCAGGTGCTGCAAATGAATCTGTGATGGTCCCCAGTTGCCCTGGTAACCCCAAGGCCCATTTGGGGGCCAGCTGGCTAAGGCTATCCACACACCCCACCCTCCCACCACCCCTCAGTGTGTGGCCGCACTGACCTGCCCAGGGCCAGGAGTAAGAGCTGAGCATCCCATGGGCCTGGCTTGACCCCTTCATTCTCACAAAGACCTATGGAGGAAGGCCCTTGTTACAAAATTTACGGCCTCAGGTTCCCTGGAGGCAAAACCTCTGGGTCCAAGTGCTTTGCTTCCCATTGACCACCAGGGGGCGACGGTACCACACACCAGCCTTGTCACCAATTTCTTGCCCTAGGGTCGCCCCCACACACACACACCGTCCCCCAAAACCGACCTGGAAGGGAAGCTACTTGTCATTTCTTTCAAGACCTCAAAGACACTTTCATATTCCAGCCTCATTCTCCACTTGGTTTTCCCTCAGAAAATTATATCAAGTAATGATTCCACAGGCACACACACAGAGTCCACTGAGCTGGACACAGTTGCCAACCCAAAGTGGGTCCTGGGCCCCCTCCTAGCCCTCTCGCCAATTCACAGGGGCCCTGGCCCTTCGGGTTAGGGGAGCACCAGAGGCCAGCCAGCTCCGGTTTCACGTGATCAGCTATAATCGCGTGGACTTTGAACAGAGAATGTGCAGACTCTAGCTGCCTGCAGAGCGAGCTCTGTGGTTCAGAGACTGAAGAAGAGAGCGGGGTAGAGTCAGGGCCCAATCTGCACAGGGAGCAGTGTCTGTGGGCCGGAACCAGAGCCAGCCAAGATGAGGGCAACTGGAAGAAACTACTTAGCCATTGGCCAGAGCCGCGAGGTCCTGGAGGGACCGTGTAATGGGAGTGGGCCTGGCAGGAAGGCCCGGTGTGGCGCTGGAAAGGATTCAGGGCCTCCTGAGCAGGCATCTGATCACGGCCCTTTCTTGGGTGGTGGTAGCAGCCCGGGGAACCATCCGACCCACAGATCGCCCCCTGACAGCTGCCCCGACTGCCAAGGGCCGCCAGCCTTAGAACCGGGCTGTGCCTTTTTGTTCCGTCTGTTCCTCTAGCAGGAAAGCCCACCTTCCCTCTAACTCTCCTGCCCCAGCCCTACCTGTCTTTGCTCTGACACCGCGACCCGGGCACAGGGCTCCCTCTGTCCAGCTTTCTTGGCTGGCTTTGCACATTATTGAACCCCTGTGGTTGCAGGATCTATGTGTGCCCATCCCCCTGCCTGACATGGCCTCCTCCATTCCCCTGGCGAGAAAAGGCCTTTGGGAGCTTCTCTCCCACCGATGTGGGCGCCATGGGGACAATGAGGAAGGTCAGCTGATTGGACATCAGTCTTCTGCCTCCGCAGCACCCTCCCTCTTCTCCTGGCAGCGCCCGAGGGTCCCTCTTCCACTGTCTATCCGTGAAGTCCTGGGGTCCACCCGACCTCCAAGACCAGGCCCAAGTCAACTGGTGCGTTACCCACCCCCCTACTCCCCAGTCACAGTGGCTGGCTGGGGGGCGGGCAGCCAACCTGATTGCAGCTGATGAGGCCCAGGGAGACCTGTGCTGGGAATGCTGGGGAAAGACGCTGCTCCCTCACTATCTGAAGCTGAGGGGTGAGTCCTGGAGCTGTTGTTGCCGTTTTGCCACTGTGAGGAGGCATGGGAATGCAGCCAGTGCAGAAGATGGCCTGACTGAGGGGTGAAGAGGAAGAAAACAAGACTGGGGTGGGGGGGGGTCAGCCCTTGAGCTCAAAATCAAACTGCACCTTAAGCAACCCCCCACTCCCTAATCTCTAGACTCTTCAGTCATAAGAGTCACTAATAGGATTCACCCTCCCCCCGAAGCCAGTTAAAACTGGGTTGACTGGTACTTTCAGCTGAAAAATTCTCGACTGCTACGGCCACTGACGTCAGGCTGTGGGTGGTGAACGTGCTTGGCAGACTCCAGCGGGCCCTGAAGGAAGGGGGGCCAGGGGCCGGCACGCCCGGCGCTGTCTCCCCTGCCTGGCTGTGGACATCTTGCAAGCATTCCCCCCTGGAGCCCCCCACAAGACGGGCACCCAAGACGGGTGGCACAGGGGGAGGGGATTGATGAGTAAGGCTGCTGCACTGAAGGTCATAGGGAAGGACGCCACGGGCGACAGCCTGGTGGGGGAGGAGGGAGGCGGGGGTGTGGGTGTCTCAGGCCCTGAGCCTGCAGGGTCAAGGGCCAGCTGTCAACAGCACCAGGGTCAAAATCTCTTTGAAACAGCTGTGCTGGCTGGCAGTGTGGGGCGCCTCAGCTGGCCTGAGCAGCATTCTCATAGCACCAACAAGACTATTCCTTAAAAGATAACATTCCTTCTTGATCTTGTAAGGGGCCACGATGACGCTTAGGTCTGGACTGTGTAAACTGTCAATAATGTGTCATTTAATGTCCAGCCCTCTGCCTCAAAAAACTGATAGAACTATGCGTTGACTTCTAATGAGTGGAACAGTTCTCAGAGCTTTCTGAGATGCTGTTCCCAGGTTATAATCCTCCATTTGACTCGAATAAAAATGTTCATTTCTTTCTTAGATCGACTAGGTTTTTCATTGATATGCATGACGTAGCCGGCAGGATATCAGAGACACCTGCCAGAGGGCACCTGGAGTTTACCCGGAACCAGAACCAGCATGGCCCATGGAGCCCCACCGGCTTCTCGGTACTCCTCAGGTGTGCCGGGGAGTTCTCCTGATATCCGGATCTCATTGTTTGAGTGATGATCCTGAAAATTTTGAGCTGCTTCGCTTAAGACTTGGCGTCTTAAGGGGCACCCGTGCATTTCTTAAGCAGGACCTAGGGGGTTTGGGTAAGAGGCCCAGGGAAACATAGGTGGCTTTTTGTTAAAATGGGCTTAAATCGAAAAACAAAATGAGTTGGTATATGGTCTGAACAAAACCTTTGCTACTGAAATGAGAGGCTGAATTCTTCAGCTCTGAAGAATAAGGGAGACCCAGTCAAACCGTAAGTAAATACTGCTCTTCCGGGCCGTGAGACAGAGGCTGGTAACCTAGCGCTCCGAGCACCCCTGACAGTTTTAGGCTGTCACACTCTTACTGAATGAAGTCGTATGGACCCTGCTCGGGCCCTAGCCTGGCCGAGGCTCTCTGCCTCTGCAGGGGAGGGTTCTTTTTGCCTTAGGGTTCAAGTAGGCAAATAAGCTGAGATGGACACAGCACAAGCTGCATTCAGTGGCCAAAGACTGGAGAAGCAGGAACTAAGTTCATAGATCAACTTCTCGCCCACCTGGTGAGAGGGGTTTAATTAAAAAAAATAAAGCAAAGGGAGGAGGGAGGAGGCTAATAATGGGAAGGCATATGCATTAGTCTACTGGGGAAGGGGCAGTGCTTTCTCCACCCCCTTTTTAGCCTTTTTTGGTCCAGGTGTGTCATTTAATATGCTAAAGTAGTGAAATCAACATGTAATGAGACTCAGGGTGTGTTGGAGGTCAGATTCATCACCATCTTGTGGTCCCAGCTGGTTCCACCTGGGGTTTGTTTGTAGCTTCCTTTCTTATCTCTGGACCCTTTAACTTAAAGGTTGACATTAACTCCGGCTAAAGGTGGGGTTGGCAGGTTTGAGCAAAGACCTGGAGCAGCCCTGACAGCACCAGGGAGAAACCAGGCCATGTAAGTGTCCAACTGACCCAAGGGTAACTCCTCAGCACACACGCAATCCACCACACTGTCCTCAGCAAGTTGTTCAGATCGTAACTCGTATCTGAATTAGGCCGCAAAATTAATACTGGGAAATTGGGCCTCAAAGGCCAGACAGCTTCCATGCAAACAGCCACCTATGGGACTACCAGCTGGATTTATATATACTTGCAAGTACTTCATTGGGAACTAAAGGAAATCGGGCCCTAAAATGGCCAAGATGGGGTTCTCTGGGCACTCCAAAACAATTTTGAGCGCACAGTTAAAGCCGGCCGTCTTCTGGATCTGCGCCTGCAGGGTCTACTGGAAACAACAGTGGTAAGTGCTTTTCACTTTTCTAAAATTAGGTTAGCAAGGGAAAATATTTGTAGGGCTAGCTCCTTGGATCCTTTGAAGTGGAGAAACATCTAAATGGCTGAAATTTTAGGGAGCTCTCATCTTAAATTATTGTACCTTTTTAAATTGGTATGCAGAAGCCCCCAAAGGCCTCAAAATTCCCAACTAGCCTCACTGAAAGACTTGTACAGGCTAATCGAAGATTAATGGTATAAAAGGTGCCTAAAACTCTACTGCTCCCCGCTGTCTTCCTTTATCGGGGTACTCAATCTTCTGTCCGAATTGCCTTTCCACTCAGAAGACCCTATTAAATCATTACCTTGAGAAATGGAACCACCTGCGGCTGTAGGCAAATCTCTTCAGATCAAAGGCTGAACCAGGGGCCACAGTTTGTTTAAAGAACTTCTTAAACCCAGGGAGGCTCCACAAAAGTGTTTGTAAATGGATTACCAAAGTGAGAGGCCACCGGTCTGAATAAACTGACCATAGCTGAAGTTTAGAGCCTGATAGGAATTCTTTTTTGAGGGAGAGGCGGCTTTTCCCTTAAGCTAAATGAGGGAAGGTAAAACATTCCAGCATAGGTGAAGGGGTATGTCAGTCCTTTGCTATTGTTGAGGAGGCCACCCAATTCATTGAGGAATTAAAAACAACTATCCTGGGCTTCCCTGGTGGCGCAGTGGTTGAGAGTCCGCCTGCCAATGCAGGGGACATGGGTTTGTGCCCTGGTCTGGGAAGATCCCACATGCTGCGGAGCGGCTGGGCCCCGTGAGCTATGGCAACGGGAGAGGCCACAACAGTGAGAGGCCTGTGTACCGCAAAAAAAAAAAAACAACTATCTTTGTTTTACAAATCTAGCCTTTATAGGGCCAGAGGTCTGGCTCCAGAAATAATCCAAAGCCCGCCAATTCTTATATCACATTGAAGAAAGAAATTCTATGAGAAGGTATATGTTTCTAGAGGTTATAAAATACATTCATAAGTGCCAATATGGAAATCCTGATATGACAGTTCACAATTACTTCTTGGTTTTCTCTAGAGGTTAAGGTTTTAAGGTTAAGAATTATAACATATGTAATAAAGCTACTAAAATAATCAGGGAAACGTTTCAATATGCAAGGAAAATGCGAGGCGTGTTTTCAGTGGAAGGAGGGTATGAAGAATGGAAATGCATTTTGTTTTGAGTTGTTGTTCCTGGGTTATAGTCCTCAATTTGGCTCAAATAAAATTTCCCATTTCTTTCTTAGATCAACTGATTATTTTTTCATTGACAGATGAGTAGGAGTGAGTCAGGTAAAGGGGTGGAAGGGTGGGGAGACAGCCCTGCCCAGAATCAGGGGCTGGGTTGATGAGGCCAGAGCCCGGATCGTGGGCGCAAAAGCGGGTGAAGCGGGGAGGGCAGCAGGACGGAGACGCAGGCAGGGGGCAAGGTCCCCTGAAGGCTTCGGCCTGGTCCTGAGAACAGGAAGCCACTGATAAGGGTGCTGTCACATGAGTGTTTTGAAAATTCCCCTCTGAGAGAAACTGGACACCAGATTGGAGGAGGCCGAGTGGATGCAGGGAACCAGCCCAGGGGGCTGATGTGGGCTGTTATCGCTGCAAAGCCGTAGTGGACTATCATCACATCCCATAGTGATTCTGGTTCAAGGTCTCTTGTGCACTTGCAATCAGACAGTGGCTGGGGAAGGGGTCATCTGATAGCTGCAGTGTTTACGGCAAATCAGGGTGGGAAGTCACACGTCGGACACTAGGACTGTGGAGCCTGTCCATACCCTCTTCTGAGATATCTACTCTCCTTTCGAGAAACAGCTCTGGCTTGCTCTTGGGCTTTGATAGAGACTGAACACCTAGCCATGGGCTATCAAGTGGCCGTGGGGCCTGAGCTTTCCGGAGCAACCTGGGTGTTGTCGGACCCCCTACCCAGAAGGTTGGATGTGCAGCAGCAATCTGTCGTCAGTGGAAGCAGCAGAGAAGAGGCTGAGCTTCAGCAGGTGTGAGAGGTACAATTAAGTTATAGGAGCAGGCGGCTCGGGTTCCTTTGAACCAACTCCAGTCACGCTGCCTCCTCTGCCTCAACCCGTGACTGAAGCTTCCTGGGATATTCTTTAGGATCAGTTTACTGAGGATGAAAAGACTAAGCACAATTTAAAGATGGGTCTGCATGATATGATGCTGATACCTCCCAAAAGTTATAAGCTGCAGCATGACCATTTCATTCAAGGATGACCCTGAAGGTCAATGGTTAAGAAAAATCCTCCCTGTGGATAGAACTTGGGCAGCCTATTTGATTTTCTGGAGCAGTAGATTAGCAGTAGATTAGCAGTAGATTTCTGGTCATTGATTCATGATCAGTTGCTAATGGTTTGGCTTCATGGTCAAGGACTTGGATGGAACAGGAATGGAAGATCGGAGAATTAGTCAGCGTTCACCAGAGAATAGAACCAACATACGTAGATAGATAGAGAGATAGATAAATTTAAGAAATTGGCTTATGTGATAGTGAAGGCTTTAAATGTCCAAACTCTAATGGGGTAGGTTAGCAGGCTGGAGATTCTGGGAAGAGTTGCCGCTTGAGTTGAAAGGCCATCTGCCAGCAAAATTCCTTTTTGCCTGGGGGAGGTCAGTCTTTGTTCTATTAAGGCATTCAACTGATTGGGCAAGGCCCACCCACATTATGGAGGGCAATGTGCTTCGCTCAGAGTCCACTGATTTAAATGTCAATTTCATCCAAAAACCACCCTCACAGAAACATCCAGAATTTTTTTTTTTTTTTTTGCGGTATGCGGGCCTCTCACTGTTGTGGCCTCTCCCATTGCGGAGCACAGGCTCCGGACGCGCAGGCTCAGCGGCCATGGCTCACGGGCCCAGCCGCTCCACGGCATGTGGGATCTTCCCGGACCGGGGCACGAACCCGCGTCCCCTGCATCGGCAGGCGGACTCTCAACCACTGCGCCACCAGGGAAGCCCCTCTGCTGATTTTTGATGGTTCTTTATAATATCCTAGATATGAGTTCTTTGTCAGATACACAGTTTGCAAATCCTTTCTCCCCGTTTGTTGCTTGTTCTTTCATACTCTTAGCATCCTTTTGCAGAGCAGCAGCTTTTAATTTTGATTAAGTCTACTTCATCGATCTTTTTCGTATATTATGTTTTTGGTGAACGTCTATGAAACTTTCACCAAGATTACTGAACTAGCCTTGCATTCTTGGAATAAAGCCCACTTAGTCATGGTAGAGAATTATTTTTATATATTGCTGAATTATATTTGCTAATGCTTTGTTTTGAATCTATGAGAGACATTGGTCTGTAGCTGTCTTTTTTTTAATACTGTCTTTGTTTTTTGTTACCAGGGTAATACCAGCTTCATAAAATGAATTAAAGCATTGTTCCTACCTCTTCTATTTTCTGGAATAGATTAGGTAGAAATTGGTGTTTATTCTTTAAATATTTGGTAGGATTCTCCAGTGAAATCATCTGGGACTGGATAGTTCTTTTTCAGGAGTTTTTAAACTACAGTTGAAATTTCCTTAATAGATATAGTGTTATTCAAATAATCTATTTCATATTGGGTAAATTGTGATAGTCTGTATTTCAAGGAATTGGTCAATTTCACTGAGGTTGTCAAATTTATGTGTGTATACTTGTTTATAGTGGCCTCTTAGTATCTTTTCGATGACTTCAGGGTCTATAGTGATATCACCTGTTTCATTCCTGATATTGGTAATTTGTGTTTTCTTCTTTTTTCCTTTGTCATTCTTGGTAGAAGTTTGTCATTTCATTGATCGTTTCAAAGAAACATCTTTGTGTTTCATTGATTTCCTCCACTATATTTCTGGTTTCTATTACATCGATTTTTTTTGCTCTTTATTATTTCCTTCTTTCTGCTTGCTTTGGGTTTATTTTGCTCTTCTTTTTCGAGGAGCTAGGAGGAGCTAAGCTTATTGATTTGAGAATTTTCCTCTTTTCTAAAATAAGAATTTGGAGCTATACATTTCCTTCTGAGTGCTGTCTTAGCTGTGCCCCACAAATTTTGATATGCTACTTTTCCTTTTCATTAAGTCAGCCTCCATGACACCCAGGGAGGAGAGGATCCTTGTTACTGCCCAGCAGGGTGGGAGCTTCAGCTCCCCACATGGCTCCCACTGTGGAGGGTGACCTTGCTACTGCCCAGCAGGGAGGACGGTTCAGGCTCCCCACTTTCCCTTCTCTGATCCACCCCGCTCACCACTCTGACATGGGGGAAGGGTTGAGGCACTTCATTACAGCCTGGCAAGGGTGAAAATCTAGGCTCCCTACTCTGCCTTGTTGGTGGGCATGGGACCACAGTTTTTTTCTGCGTCGTCTGGCTGGAGTACAGCAGTTATTGTCTAAATTTTCTGTTTTGCTAGGCGGTCCCTTTCCTGGTCCTTTGACTCAAGAGCAGGATTTTCTTGGGGCTTTTTGTGTCTGCACCCACTGGCATTTCCAGGCTGCCAGCTTCCTCAGGACCAATCTGGATACATGAGAAAAAAGAACCCAGAGAACTCACTGCTGCACCATCTCACTGGTGTGCAGACCCCAGGCCAGTCTGCCTTCTCATCTCCTTTTCAGAGTCTTATGTTTGCCTCGTACAGGCTTTTAGCTGTACTTAGCAGGAGGAATAGGAACAAGTGTTTCTCCATTATTCTGGATACAGACGTCCTCTGGCTGATTTTAAGATTTTGCCTTTTCATCACTAGTATTGAACACCTTGATTATGCTATGCCATGGTGTAGTTTTCCTCATGTGTTTTGTGCTTGGGGGTTACTGAGATTCTTGGATAGTGGGTTTATAGTTTTCATCGAGTTTAGAAAAGTCTTGGCCATTATTTCTTCAAATATATTTTTTTTCTGTTTCCCCTTCCCTCTCCTCTACTTTAGGAATACAATTACACATGTATTAAGTGGTTTGGATTTTCCCCACAGCTCACTGATGGTCTTTTCAGCATGTTTAAATCATATGGTACTCGATTTCACTTGGGATACTTCCTAGTGCTATGTTTTCCCTTTTTTAAGAAAAAAGTTTGCTGGAAACACTTCTTTGGGGGAGGAGACACCACATTTCTCAATTAAGAGAAACATTTTTAAAGTCCGGAGATCTTTTTTTTTTTTTTTTTTTAATACCTATTATGCCAAGAATTTATAGGGAATGGGTTCCAACAGCTCAGGCTCCTTTCCACGGTTCTCACAGGTGCAGAACCAATGCCTGCATTTCTCCGGGTGGAGCCCCCTGGGTTTCAGTTGAGCCCAAGTACCTTTTGCTCTGGCTGCCTTCTTTTTTCTGATCATTTTCCTTCACATGTTTCAGGAAGCTATCTCAGCTCCTAGAGTGCTTAACATGCTCAATATGTACATTAATTTTCTTGGCAAGACTCTTGCCCTTGTTTGTTTGCAGCTATGCTGGCAGCATGTTGGGAACACACCATAGACTCTTCCAGTTTTGCCGTGGGAACAGCGGTGGGCTTTTCTTTTTGAGTAGTGCCAATCCCCTGATGTCAACATCACCTTTCTTGTAGATTCACATGTATGTGGCCAAAGGAACAACTCCATGTCTTCTAAAAGGCCTAGAGAACATTTATCTATCGGGAGCCTCTCCTCTTTCCTTTTGTGTTGGTCATTTCGGCAAATTATCAGAAGATAGAGGTGCCAGCCCCAAAGCTAGAGCTATGTGTCCAAATTCACTAACCTTTTCTTCTGCAGTGTTGAATCTACCATTAATCCATCTAGTGTATTTTTCATCTCAGATATTGCAGTTTACATCAATAGAAGTTTGGTTTGGGTCTTTTTTTTTTTTTTAACTCCCCTGTCTCTACTTTTTTTTTTTTTAATATTTATTTTGGCTGCGCCGGGTCTTATTTGCACGTGCAGGATCTTTGCTAAGGCATGCAGGATCTTTAGTTGCGGCATGTGGGCTCTTAGTTGCGGCATGCGGGATCTAGTTCCCTGACCAGGGATTGAACCTGGGTCCCCTGCATTGGGAGCATGGAGTTTTAACCACTGGACCACCGGGGAAGTCCCTCTACTTAACATTTGAACACACGGAGTACAGTTATAAAAAACTGTTATAATGTCCTTGTCGGTTAATCCTAACATCTGTCAGTTTTGAGTTGGATTAAATTGCTTTACTATTCTGAGTCATGTTTTCCTGCTTCTTTCCAAGCTGGGTAATCTTTTTTTTTTTTTTTTTTTTTTTTGCGGGTCGGCGGCCCCCTACTGTTTTGGCCTCTCCCGTTGCAGAGCACAGGCTCCGGACGCGCAGGATGTGCAGGCTCAGCGGCCATGGTTCACGGGCCCAGCCGCTCCGTGGCATGTGGGATCTTCCCGGACCGGGGCACGAACCCGTGTCCCCTGCATAGGCAGGCAGACTCTCAACCACTGCGCCACCAGGGAAGCCCAAGCTGGGTAATCTTTGATTAGATATCAGATCTCGTGAAGTTTACCTTGTTGGATGCTAGGTATATTTTTTAAATTTTCTATAAACATGATTGAGCTTGGTCTGTGATGTACTTAAGTTACTTGGAGACAAGTTTGATCCTTTTGTGTCTTGATTTTACGATTTGTCAGGCAGGACTGGAGCATTGTTTAGTCTGGGTTCATTATTCCCCATTACGGAGGCAAGATCTTTATGAGTACTCTACTCGATATTCCATGAATTCTGTGTCTTTCCAGTCAGACTAGTGGGAAGAGGCACTGTTCCTGGCCCTGTCAATCTCTTAACACTGTTCCCTCTAATTCTTTCTGATGAATCTTTCCCTGGTCTCAGGTCGTTGCCTCACAGGCATGCACTGCTCACCACTCTGCTGAATACTCGAGGGGGAACATCTGCAGATCTGTGTTCCCTTTCTGCCCAGGTCTCCTGCCTAGTACTACGCCAGGCTCTCTTTAGCACGTTCCCTCGATGACACTCACACCCCGGGTTCCATTTATGTCTCTATGCTGACCTCTATCTTCAAGCCAGACAAGAGCGGAAGCTCCAGATCCGTGTCTCCAATGGCCCACCCTGCAGAGTCCCCTTGAGTGTCCCATGGGCACACTAAATACAACCCATCCAACACTAAGCTCACCATCCTCGCCCCAGACTTGCTGCCTCTCCAGAACCCGTCTCCATGAATGGCACTGCCATCTACCAGGCCAGAGACCTACGAGTCGGCCTTGCACCTCCTTCCACCTTACTCCCACCTTCTGTCATCACTGAGGGCCATCAGTTCTGCCTTCTAAACATCTCTGGACTTTCACCATCTCTGCCGCACACCAAACCACCACTGCTCTCAGTTGCACCTCTCTTAACCCAGACACCTTTCCTTGAGCAAAACTTCTCAAGTGCAAGTCTGACCACAGCACCCCCCAACCCCGCCCAGTGAGGACCTTCCAGTGGCCTCCTGTGTGCTTAGATAAGGCTCAAACTCCTTTCTGGGGCAAATAAAGCCCTTGATGATCTGCTCCTTGATTAAGTCTTGGGCTTCTTGCCCAGGGCCCCTCGTATGTCTTTATGCCTGGAGAGCTGGATTGTAACTGTTTAATTAAACCACCTCTCCACTAGAATGCCTGTTTTCTAACGATGGAGGTTATGCCTCCTACTACCCTGCGCACAGTCCATATAGTGCGTAAGAAGACAGGGCTGTGAAAGGCTGTAATTTTGCTTAAGAATGCCGTCTTAAGGAAAATACTTCCGGCCGCAGGTTCCCCATATGTAAAATCGGTGCAATCGTCACTCCTCTCTTTTCTGATATGGCACAATCAGTAGACAAAAAGGGCTGGCTTTGTCAACCAGCGCGCCAGAATTTGGTCTCCACGCATTTCGCTCAACCATCAGAGCAGGGCCTGGCCCAGATGCTGGGCCCGACGCGGGCGAGGCCAGCGAGGCGCCCAGGGCGCAAAATGTCAAGAAGCACCCCCTTTCGGGTTCATGCAAGCGCACGCCGCCCCGAAAGCGAGTGCCTTCGGGCATGCGGCGTCCGGGGCATCCGGCTGGCTTCGCCGGCTTCAGGTCCGCACCCACGGGCTTGCTGGAACGCGAGAGAGACTACCCTCCCTCGGGCGCTGGGCCCGCCCCCTATGCGACTTGGCTTCCGGCACCGAACTAGACGCCCTGCCATTGGCCGTTGTCCCGTGACGTCACCAGGGAGCGCCCGCCTCTGCTGACGCCTTATTTAGAGGAGCCGCGCGGCGACCAGTGCCGCAGCGTTAGAAGTACCGGCCGGTTGCGGTCTCTGGGACGTAGTACCTGTGCTCAGGCGCCTGGTGACCTTGGCCTCTGGCCCGCGAGTCCTATCCCGGCAGCACAGGGCACCAGGTAGGTTAGGTTTAGGCCAGACGGCGGGGTGCACCGGGCCTCCGGCTGAGGGCAGGACTGGACTCTGGTGCCCGGCCGCTCCGACCACACGGACTGGGCTGGCGGGCCCTCTTGGGCGCCCACTGAGTGCAGGGGATGGAGCTGGCCATACAGGGGAAGTGGGGGACTGGCACAGGGGCCCAGGCGAGTGGATGGTGGGACGCGGTCCCAGGTGCAAACCTTTGTCTCACTTGCGCCGTTGCCGCTCCATGTCCCTGCCTCTTTGCTTACGGACCCTTTTCCAGAGTTGGATTGAGCTCAGGCTCTGCGGCACAGTGGTTCCCGCAGGAGCAGCGGGACCACTTTCAGGTACCTCAGCAGGTGACTTCACCTCCTTCAGCCTCAGTGCCCCTTCTGTAAAATGAGGCGCTCAGCCTGAGGGAATTGCTGGAGGGCGGAATGAGAACCTGCAAGGGCCTGTCATGTGGGAAGGGCAGTCAGTGGGGCCTGCGGTTATCTGGGAGAGCAGGTGACCAGCCTTATCCCTGAGGCAGTAGCCAGAAGGAGATCCAGTTTCCCCTGGGGCATGCAGGGTGTTGCTGGGCCTCCAGAAGATTTCCTGTTGGAGGTTCCTACTTCTCACCACCACCTCTGGGCTAAAGTGTCCAACTCCTCACCTGGACTTGGATTCAAGTCCCAGTTCTTTACTGTCCTTGGGAACTTGGGCAAATCCCTTATCCTCTTCGAGCCTTAGTTTTTTCATCTGTGAAATGGGACCAACAGCCCCTACCGTCCACAGCTGTCAAGAGAATTAAATCAGCCATTGTAGGTAAAACAAAGTAACACCTGGCATGCAGTGGGATAATAATCTTAGTGTGTGGAGTATATGAGTGCATACATTTTAGCTTGAACAGCCCCTGACAGTGGCATGGTTGGTGCTTGTGTAAGACAGGAGGGTGGGAGGTTCAGAACTCCTGGTTTTCTGGTTAAACTCATCGGCCAGCACAGCGATCAGATCATTGACCTGGATCTAATGAGTGTTTAACTGAACAAGGTAGATGGAATCATCAGAGAGCCAGGAGTCTGGGATGACCTCCACGTGCTTGAGCATAAAGGGCTACTTTTATTTTTTATTTTGTTTATTTATTTTTGGCTGCACTGGGTCTTCGTTGCTGCACGCGGGCTTTCTCTAGTTGTGGCGAGCGGGGGCTACTCTTCGTTGCGGTGCACGGGCTTCTCGTTGCGGTGGCTTCTCGTTGCGGAGCACTGTCTCTAGCCGCGCGGGCTTCAGTAGTTGTGGCACGTGGGCTCAGTAGTTGTGGCCTGCAGGCCCTAGCGCGCAGGCTCAGTAGTTGTGGCGCACGGGCTTAGTTGCTCCGCGGCATGTGGGATCTTTCTGGACCAGGGCTTGAACCCGTGTCCCCTGCATTGGCAGGCGGATTCTTAACCGCTGCGCCACCAGGGAATCCCTAAAAGGCTACTTTTAAAGGCAAGGAACCATGAAGAGGAGGGACTGTTGGGATGGAGGCCAGACTCAGAAACAAAAGAAGAGAATGGCGTTTGTGTTTGCGTGGAGCCTAGAACTCAAAATGGAGCCTGAGCCTTGTTGATACTTTCTAAGTGATATTAGGAGGGAAGGCACAGCTGCCCCTCCTGAGGCTGACAATCACCAAATTTTCCCAAGTAGTGAAAAGTCAAGCCCCTGCTTCTGGCATTTGATCATTGAACAGAGAGTAGCTGAGAGCCTTCTGTGTGGCAGGCACAGTGCTAGGCACTATGGACTCGGCAGCAAAAGAGACAGTTGTGGCCCCAGAACCCAGAGGGCAGATGGCCCTGTGATGCCTGTCAGGCGTAGACCCTGCCCTCTGTCTGCAGCCTCTTTCCTAGGGCAGCCTGTACTCCAGCACAGGAGCCACTAAATAATTACTGCCTGGAGAGACAGCCGGGGGCTGCTCCTAAAAGGCTGCGACAGCTTGGAGGGGGGTTCTGGCTTGGTCATGTGAGCAGTGGAAAGCATTTTAAGTAGGAGGGCAACAGGATCAAATTGGCATTTAAAAAACTACCTGTAGCAGCTGTGAAGCCAGTTTCACCTGTGATCTCTTGCTCACGCTGGGCCCCACTCTTAACTAATTCCTAGCCCTGCTCATCTTAGCCCAGCCCACACTTCCTCAAGAAACAAAGACAGGGCCCTTGATCTACACAGCAGCAGTCCCAATTGCAGAATCCTACTTAACGGCATCCGTTGTTAACATCAGTCTCCCCTGCAGGCAGGATGGCAGGGCTGAGTGTGTCTGACCTGCATTGTCTGCCCGGTGCCCCAGTGGTGCCAGCTACAGTGTAAGCTTTCAGAAAGCACTGGTTGACGGAAGGCTGGAATCCCTGGGGCCTAGCTCAGTGGCTGGCATGAAGTAGTTGCTTCTCTAGAAATGTTTCATTTGAAACACGTGAAATAAGTGAAAACCTGGACCACTTCCCATGTGGTGAGCCACGAATGGCTCATGGGGCAAGAGGACTTGGGCTGCAGCTTGAGGAGCTCTGGGAGCCCCGGTGATGGCTTCGGACTGTCTCCATCCCCTAGGACCCACTTTTTTCTCCATAGGCTCCGATGCTGGTCTCTGGTAGAAGAAGGTGGCTCACGGCTCTGCTGCAGGCTCAGCGTTGGCCCTTTCAACCCTCCAGAGACATGAGATTGGTGCAGTTCCGGGCACCCCACCTGACGGGACCTCATCTGGGCCTGGAGTCAGGGAATGGTGGAGGTGTCATCAACCTCAGCGCCTTTGACCCCACACTGCCCAAGACGATGATAGAGTTCCTGGGGCAGGGAGAGGCCGCTCTCTCAGTGGCAAAGAGGTAAGTCAGCAGGCAGCAGTGCCCTGCCGCAGCTGCCCCATTCCCCCTCCCTCCTCCCACCCGCCTCCTCTTTTGCACCCCAGCCTTCATTTCTCACCTGTTCCCTTAGTGAAGAGCCTTAGAAATCTTTTATGACAACATCCTCAGTTTACAGAGGGGGAAACCAAGGCCCAAGGAGGATGATTGACCATCCGAAGGCCACACGCTTGGTGGTGGGGCCAGAATTCTACTTTGTCGCACTGCCTTCCCTGGGAGATTAAGTTCCTGCTTGCGTGAGGGGCTGGGACCTGGGATCCTAAGAGGCATCTTGGAAAGTTCATTAGGAGAGAGGACTGCAAAGAGTTCTTAAAGATGGTTCTTGGGTTTGGGCTAGATTAGGTAGAGGCCTCCCTGAAGCCAGGAGTCCTGTGGAATCTGGTCTAAAGGTGTTGATGAACAGTAAATTAAAAACCGCTTTGAGGGGACTTCCCTGGCGGTCCAGTGGTTAAGACTCCACGCTTCCACTGCAGGGGGCGAGGGTCTGATCCCTGGTCGGGGAACTAAGAGCCCGCATGCCGCGTGGTATGGCAAAAAAACCCCTCAAAACAAAAAACCACTTTGAGGTGTCATTTTCACCTATTTAACTGACAAAAAATACAGATGTTTGACAGCATACAGTGTTGGTAACAGTATTTTTCCCCTACTTTCATATTCTCGCAAGATGAGAAACTACTTCTGTGTCCCTCATTAGAAAATTGGGTGTATCTCTACTGTGCAGTAATAGGCAGCCATACGAAAACGAGGAAGCTGTATACTGTTATGGTGAGATCTCTAAAATATATATATTTTTAAAAGGTATATATAATTGTGCTATCATTTGCATAAAAAAAGATGGGAGGGCTTCCCTGGTGGCGCAGTGGTTAAGAGTCCGCCTGCCGATGCAGGGGACACGGGTTCGTGCCCCGGTCCGGGAAGATCCCACGTGCCGCGGAGCAGCTGGGCCCGTGAGCCATGGCCACTGAGCCTGCGCGTCTGGAGCCTGTGCTCCGCAACGGGAGAGGCCACAACAGTGAGAGGCCCGCGTACCGCAAGAAAAAAAAAAAAAAAAAAGATGGGAGAAGAGTATACATAGAATGGCTGTGAAGAGCTACGTAGGACACAGTGGTTGTCTCCAGGGCTGGAGCAGCGTGACTAGGAGAAGGTGTAGAAGAGAGACCTTTCCATTATTCCCATTTGCACCTTTTGAATTCTCTTACATGAACATGTATTACCTAATGGGGGAGAGGAAATCAACACTGGATAAATATAGACAGTGCTCTGATATCAAAGGACAGTAACTGGGCTTGATTTTCCTGCTGACTCTGATGGTTGATCTAGAAAATACATTTTAAAAACTTGTAGCTGCTGCAGGATCTCCCCAGAGTGCCGCTCTCTCCTGCTCTGGTCTCTGCAGAGCCCTGGCTGCCCAGTTGCCAGTCCTACCACGGTCAGAAGTGACATTCCTGGCTCCAGTTACACGGCCAGACAAGGTGGTGTGCGTGGGCATGAACTATGTGGACCACTGCAAAGAGCAGAACGTGCCTGTGCCCAAGGAGCCCATCATCTTCAGCAAGTTTTCCAGCTCCATCGTGGGGCCCTACGACGAGGTCGTCCTCCCTCCTGAGAGTCAGGTTGGTGCCTCCCCACTGTGCCCCCGAGTCACTGGGGCCCATCACACAGGTGCTCAGCCTCCAGCCTAAAGGAACCATCTATTGCTCATTAGTGCATTAAACAGAAACTCCAGGGGATTATACAGTAATAAGACTGCTCTCGGGGGTGGTGGGGGGAGAAGTTAATTTATATCTTTTCCTGATTACAAAAGTAATATACTTGCATTATAGAAAATTAGTAAAATACAGATAAACGTAAAGAAAAGTCACCCATGTTCCCACTGCCCAGGGCTTGCAACATTTATGTTTTGCTGTATATCTTCCCAGTGTTTTTCTGTTCCTGTTTCTATTTATACTGTACATATGCCTACCATTTACTTAAGTCTGCAGCAAGAACATTCTTCATGCCATTAAATATTCTCCCCTGACATTTTTTAGGTTACTGCTTAGTTTTCTATTGTATCAATGGCCATAATTTATTCAGTAGTCCTCATATTGCTAGATAGGTTGTTTCCAGTTTTTAGCTTTTATAAGTAGTGTTGCAGTGAACCTCCTTATAGAAAAGACTTTGCACATCCATGAATGTGTGATTATTTCCTTTGAACAAACTCTTAGAATTTGAATGTCTTTGTCAGAGTGTAGGCAGGGTTTCAAAAATCAGCCAAAGTGACCTTAAGAAAAGTTGCAAAAGCAATTTACATGTCTACCAGCAGTGTATGTACCCTTACTAATACTTTCAAATTTTTAGTTTAGGAATATTTTGGAAATTACAGGAAAGTTGAAAAAAAGTACAGTGACTACCCAGACTCTTCACCTGGATTCACGGTTAACATTCTGCCATATTTGCTTTTCCTCTCCCTCCTTCTTCCTCCCCCTGTCCCTCTTCCTCTCCTTCCCTCATGTCCCACGGGCACACACACACTTTTTTTGGAGGGGGAGTGGGAAGAACCTTTGAAAGTAAGTTATAGACATTAAGACAGTTCACTCATAGAAACTTCAACATGCATCTCCTAAGAATAAGGACAATGTCCTACATGACCATAATACCATTATCACAACTAAGAAAGTTAACATGAGTAATATCTAATATACAGTCCAATTGGGAATATTCCCAATTGCCCCCCCAAAGATGACTTTTAATTTGGGTCCTGTTTTGTTTTTTGGTTTTTGGTTTTGGTCCAAGATCAGTCAAGGTCATACATTGTATTTGGTTATGTCTCTTTAGTGCCTTTTATCTAGAACAGGGATCCGCAGACTTTTTCTCAAAGGGCCAGTTAGTATTAGGCTTTGAGTGCCAAATAGTTTCTTTTGCAACAGTTCAGCTTTGCCATTGTGAAATATGAAAGCTGCATAGCTGATACGTGAATGAATGAATATGGCTGTGTTCCAGGAAAATTTTGTCTACAGTAACAGACAGCAAACAAGCAAGGATTTGGTCTGTGGGCCATAGCTTGCCGACCCCTGATCTCAAGCAATTTTTTCCCCCTGCCCTTTTTTATCTTTAATGACACTTTTTGAAGAAACCAGGCAAGTTGTCTCATAGCATGTCTCACACTCTGGATTTGTCTGGTTGGTTCTTCATGATTAGATTCAGGTTAAACATTTTTGTCAAGTTCTACATAGGTCTCTTAACCTGTTCAGGCTGCTATTACAAAATACAGAATGGATGGATGGATGGCTTATAAACAAGGCATTTAATTCTCACAGTCTGGAGTCGAGGAAGTCCAAGATCAAGGTGCCAACAGATTTGGTGCCTGGTGAGGGCCCACTTCCTGGTCCATAGACGACTGTCTCTTCACTGTGTCCTCACGTGGTAGAAGGGAGCTCTCTGGGATCTCTTTTTGTAAGGGCACTAATCCTCTTCATGGAGGCTCTACCCTCATGACCTAATCACCTCTCAAAGGTCTCACCTCCTAATACCATCACCTTGGGGGTTAGGTTTCAGTATATGAATTGGGAGGTGGCGGGGGGTGGGACACAAACATTCAGTCTGTAGCAACAGGTGTGTACTTGTATTGCATCCCACTGGGAGACTCTTGTCGGGCCCTAAAGTTTGATCCCTTAGTTTACTTGATGCTCACGTGACCTCTCCATTGTAAAGGTACATTTCACTGTGGTAATTAGTAAACAGTCTGCAGGGTAGACATTGAAACCATGTGACTATCTTACTGCCTCACAATTTTTCATCCAGGGATCATCTGGTCATCCTTACCTGAATCCATTATTGCAGTAAGCGTTAGAAAAAGGTGATTTTTTCTGTCTGTGCACTTTTATTAGCTGGTACTCTGAAGAAGCACTGCTTCCCTCCTTTTTTTTTTTTTTTTTTTTTTAACCCATGTCCCTTTAGTATCACTGTAAATTCCTGATTTTTAGTTTTATTCAATATGTCATAGTCCATCATTTACATTCTTTTTGATACTCAAAGGGTCTTAATTTGGCCAGGGAGGGCCTTCAAGATGGCCCCCATCTATATCACTTTCTGAGTACTTCCTTGCTGTGGCCAAGCTATTGCAGGCTCATCTTGTGCTCTGTCTCAGACTTGGAATTAGCCATTTCCCCAAGGAACCCAGTTCTTTTTTGTGTCTCTGGTTGTCACTGTTAGAAAGAGCAGTCAGTTTGAAAGGCTAAATTGTTATCTATTTTATAGGGC
Source organism: Aethalodelphis obliquidens (assembly GCF_003676395.1). NCBI lineage: Eukaryota > Metazoa > Chordata > Mammalia > Artiodactyla > Delphinidae > Aethalodelphis > Aethalodelphis obliquidens. The sequence continues at coordinate 9,329,044 of NW_020837979.1, read as the reverse complement.
ACTTTGTGGTTTATGGAAAGGGCTGAGCATGTTTTCCTTTTTGTGGCCATGTGTATTTCTTTTTGTGAATTGCTTATTCAAGCCTTTGGCCCACATTTATTTTGGCATGTCGATCTTTTTCTTGTTATTATTTGAGTTCGTGCGTTAAAGCATTTAGAGTAGTGCCTGGCACACAGTAGGGTTAGCTGCTGTTACTTGGTATTCATCCTTTTCTGGAAGTATCAAGAGTGACTCTTAAACTCCCTCCCCGGACAAAGGCTGCTCTTCTGCAGTCGCTCGGAGAGCTCTGCCTGCCTCTAGGGGTGCTGCCTGCCACTGCCCAGTTGATGGGTCTGCACGTGATACCTCCCCTACTGTTCACTCCACTCTGGCTCGAGGTCTTACAAATGGGGGCCGGCAGCCAACCCCACTGTTAAGAGGCCCTGGCCCCGAGGCAGTGTGTAGCCCCTCGGCAGAGGAGCGGGGCCCAGAGCCCAGCAGCTCACTGCTCCTTTCCCGCTCTACAGGAGGTGGACTGGGAGGTGGAGCTGGCTGTGGTCATTGGAAAGAAAGGCAAGCACATCAAGGTGAGGTGGAAAGGGCAGTGCCATCCATCCCTGGCATTGGGAGGCGGTTGGCATCTACCTGCTCCTGACCCTGCCTTGCCTCTCATCCACCACCTCTGGCCACTAACGTGGGACCAAGGCTTTGAGATCCTTTGTTACAGGGGTTGGTGTCCTCATGATTTAACCTCCAATCTGGCCAAACCCCCTGCCCCCCATAGGCCACAGATGCCATGGCCCATGTGGCTGGCTTCACTGTGGCACATGACGTGACTGCTCGTGACTGGCAAATGAGACGCAATGGAAAGCAGTGGCTGCTGGGAAAAACCTTTGACACCTTCTGCCCCCTGGGCCCTGCCTTGGTGACCAAGGACAGTGTAGCAGGTAGGTCTCTGACAGCCCACTGGGTGACTCCTGTTGCTCTTAGATACATCAGTGAAGAGAAAGCAGCTTTCCGGGAAGTGGGAGTGAGGGGCATGGCTCCACGCGGGCCCCTATCCCCGGCTGCCCTTTCGTTGATTGCTTATATTAGAGCAAATCTCTCAACGTGGGCCATGAGTTCTCCACTGGGCCTCCCCCTGTCCCCTCACCCCATAGGGAGCTGCAGTTGCAGAGGTGGTGAATCTGCATTCATGAAGTGAATAACGAAGCAGTTCTCTCAGGATGGGTGGGTCAGGCTTCCTCTAGCTGCCACCATCTGGGAGAGTCTTTAAGTTGGAAAGCAGCAGAGCTGCCCTTTGAGCATCACAGAGAACGGCTGTTCCAGAGCCCCCTGCACCTTCACTGTGCCCTTGCTGCTTGTAGCTGCTGCTGCCTGCCTACATGGTGGCTGAGTGAGGTCCTGTGAGAGCCAGGAAGAGAGACGGTGCTTAAGAGGACAGACCACAGCCATCTGGGTAGGGCCACGTCCATGCAGTTCAGCCTTATGCCACCCCGTGCAGTCAGTCATCAGAGAAGTTAAATGGTGATCCCTGGGGGGGGGGGTGTTTGTGAATGTGTAAAACACCGAAAAGTTAAAAGTACTGTCTACTCGGGACAGTATTACAGGTAAGCCTTCAGGTGCAGGAGTCTTCACTACTCCTGCTTGTGCCAAGTCAGCCTCTGCTGTGGGTAGACCTCTGTTTCTTAAGGCAGAAACAGCCATTTTTCTCTGCTCCTTGAGAGTCTGGAACATCCCCTCCTTAACCCACCCAAGGGACCACTGGCAGGCACTCTGCTCTGTGGTGGATACAGGGAGGCCTGAGGAGGCCAGTGTCCACACACAGTTCCAGGGTAGGGAGTGCCAGGACCAAGCACAGGGAGTCCAGCACACAACCCTCTCACCTGGCGAGTCACAAGGTCTCCTTGTGCTTTCATTTTCTAGCTGATTGGGAGGGGTTTGAGGGAAAGAAGGGAGAACCCCAAAGTGGTGTTTTTGCATTTCAGATCCACACAACTTAAAGATCTGCTGCCGAGTGAATGGGGAGGTGGTCCAGAGTAGCAGCACCAACCAGATGGTGTTTAAGACAGAAGAGCTAATAGCCTGGGTCTCCCAGTAAGTGGGATGGAGCCCTGCCCCCCAACACCCACCTGGAGGCTAAACCGAGCGCTCCATGGCAGGCTGTAGCCACCTCGGCCCCTGGTCTCACCTGGCCCTTTTGCCCTAGGTTCGTCACTCTTTTCCCAGGGGACGTCATCCTGACCGGGACCCCCCCAGGTGTTGGTGTATTCAGAAAACCTCCTGTCTTTCTCAAGGTAGGTTGGCTAAACGAGGAAAGGAAGAAGGCCTGGCAGGGTGGGCTCAGACTTGAGAAATCCAGGCCTGTGTATGTGCCACACCAAAGGACTGACCGCCTCACGGCCCACTCTATTGCAGAAGGGCGATGAAGTCCAGTGTGAGATCGAGGAACTAGGTGTCATCGTCAACAAGGTGGTGTGACGGGCTCTACCGCGGGCCGTGGACTTACGACGAGGTGGGGGCATCCGTTCCCACTGAGCCCAGCACAGGAAGAGGCCCAGTGCCAGCCCCTGAGTAGCTCCTCTTCCAGGTAGACGAGGAGGAGATGGTGCTCTCCTCCTCAATAAACTTCTTTTTGGCTTCCTTTAGGATTTGTTTCAAGGAGTGAGATAGGGCATTCTCACACAGTGGGGAAGGAAAGAGCAAATACCCACAGTCACACCAAAAAGAAAGACACTGCTGAGCTTGGGAAAAGAGGACTCATCCAGTCCTCTCGTTTATCACACCAGAGGATGCGGAAAGCAAGAGATGGCGAGGGGCAGTCAGACCTCAAAGATGTTATAGTCCAGCTGAGGGTTTGCAGCTCCTCCCAGGCCAGCCTTCTGGCTCCAGGGCACAGCTGTGCTCTGGGGCTGGGAGGTCTCAACGCTGGCCCCTCCTCCTAGTTCTAGTTACAGATGAACTGCCGGATGAACCGTTCCAGCTTTTCCTGATTGTCCCGGCTGGCAAAGGTGGGGGACAGGTGGAGCATGGGGCCTGCAGGGCTGGGCATCTGCTGCAGCACCTGGGCCACGGAGAAGGGCTCTGAGCGCTCGCCACGGGCGCTGTGCCCCTCCCCTGGAAAACTGCAGTGAGACCTGTGGCCCCGTAAGCCTTGGTGTTTGAGGGCAAACGTTGCCTCTCAAAACACCCCCAGGGCCCCACCCGGGAGCAGAATGACCCAGGGGTTTGGGAGACTGAGAGGGGCAGGAAAACTGTCCTACCTTCTCCAACAACTACTATCACCACACCTACTCGGAGACGCTGGGGAAATCCCAGGGTGGGTACAGCTGGGCTCCCTGAGCAGCTCTTTCAGGGTATGGGAGTGGGAGGCAGGGGGACAGAAGGGCGGAGAGACTGGCCCCTCTCACCCCCAGGTCTCTGAAGGTCCAGACGGCACTGATGGCGAGATTTGGGTCCACACACTCTGGAGGAAAGAGAAGTGAAGGCTATGGAAGGGAGCCCCGGGGCCCAGCTCCTCTCCTCTTGTCTAAGGACGGGACAACCAAAGGATAGGGCTCAAGCTGGACCCAAAGGCCTTCTCTGTACCCCTCAGCCGGCCTTCCTGGAATTGGGCTTTCACTGCCCACTAGGGGGAGGCAGCCACCAGCAAAACTTCCTCGCCTCCCAGGGCCTGGGCTGGCTGCTCGGGACTCACCGAAGAACCCTTCCTCCTGGGCGGTGGCCTCTAAGAACCGCAACAGCTGCTCCGCGTAGCCCGACTCTGTGGGAGAGAGAGGTCTGAGGCCTGGGGCCCCGCACAGGCAGGGCCCCCACCCTGAGCGCTCAGCCTCTCAGGACGGCCGCAGTCGCGCGGGCCTCACCAGTATCTGGCAGCTGGCCCCGGTGGAGGAAGGTGGCAGCCTGCGCAAAAGCCTGGAGCAGCGGGCTGAGCAGGCGGCAGAGGAAGAGGAAGAAGTCAGGGCAGCGTGACTGCTGGCTGAGCTGGAGGGGGACAGGCCAGGGTGAGGGCAGCTCCCACTGCCTCCCTACGGCCCCCCCTCCCCTGATGGCTTTTCCCAGCGCACCCTGAAGTACCGGCCCTCAGCCTCCTCGAAGTCGTCGCTGTCACTGTCGGTAAAGTCCCCACTTGGTTTCCACAGCAGTTTCGCACTCAAACGCCGCCGCCCGGTGTCGCAGGCTGGCCGGGAGCCTGGGGTCTGAGGGCCGTGGGAGCCGTTGGTCCCCGTCAGGCTGGCCAAGGTTCAGCCCCGAGGCCCCCAGGCCGGGCGCATGGCCAGCCAGGGAGGTGAAACCAGCACACGCAGACCTGGGGAGCCCAGGAGGATGCCCCAGGCCACACCAGACCATCACAGCTGCGGAGCCAACTTGTGGGGTGAGAGGAAGTGAGCACCCACCCTCAAGGGCCACAGCCCCCGTGGACAAGAAATGTGGAGGGCGGGGCTTATGCAGAAACCCTCAGGTGCATTTGTCCAGTCCTGTCACTGTAGCTACACACGAGCCCAGGGCAGATGCGGTCTGACAAGTCCCATGGCGGAGAGTGGCGAGGCGGGGACCAGGTTTCTCTCTGCTAGGCCAGGGGCTGTACACACACACGCACCCCCCCCCCCACACACACACACACAAGCCAGAGGAGGAGCCGGGGCCGCTGTCACTCGGTGGGAGGCTGAAGGAGGCCAGACCCTGGGCAGGGGCTTTGTCTCCAGCTGCCCTTCCTACCTCCTCGGCAACTAGGAGCCCACACTGGATGAGGCGGTCCAGCACCTCCTGACAGTAGCAGTAGGAAGACTGGCAGGGCTGGGGAGAAAGAGGCACCCATGTGGCCTCAGGAGAGCCAGGCAGGGGCCTGGCCAGAGACGGAGACCAGACCTACTGCCGCAGCACATCTTAGGGTCAGGGCTCGGGCAAGCATGGGCCCTCTCCTACAGCCAAGAAGGGGAGGCCCAGGACTGAGCTGGGCTGGTGGGAGAGGCCTGACCTGCAGCAGCAGCAGCTCCTGCGGCAGCAAGTGCATCAGCAGCAGGATCTGGTGGTACAGCTGGTTCTGGCTCAGCAGCTCGATGCCCTGCAGCTCCCAGGGTCCCTCAGGCAGCACCCTGCCCACCAGCAGCCCCCACACGGCACAGGCTGGGGGAGGAGGGGCCAAACGTGAGGAAGGAAGCCAGTCCCCTCACCCCTACACACATCCCACCCATCCCAGGCCCTAGGGACTCACCACCCACGGCCTCGCTCAGGAAGGCGGGCAGCATCTCGGAGCTCAGGCGTGCCAGGTGCGCGAGGCCTGGGCCGGGCCGCAGAACCACCAGCAAGTCCCCCTGCTGGACGCGCAGCAGGGCCACGTGCGGCCGCAGCAGGCTCAGCGTGTGCTGCACCAGGCACTGCAGCTGCCCTGAGAAGCCCACGTCAAAGCCACGCAGCAGCGTCTCCTCTGTCAGCCAGGAGAACTCCCCCAGGAGCTGTGACAGGCACACGCCCTGGGTGGGCAGTGAGGGGCTCAGCAGCAGGGCCACGCCTCCTCCCCCAGGCCCCCACCCTGCCGTGCCCTACCTTCTGGTGCTTGAACAGCAGCAGCGTTGCCATGATGGCCGTGCTCATCACCGCCGAGCTCGCCACGCAGGCTAGGGCCAGAGGTGCAGGGGTGCTGCTCAGGGGCAGAGGCCTGACAGCCCGGGCCCTCCGTCACCAGGCAAGCCTTCCCAGTCCAGCACACACCTCCCTGGCAGCAGCCACATACACACCCCCATACGACTCCACCCCTGGGAAGGGGAGAGCAGGCTTGGTCCTTGGGTGCCACCCTCCCCAGTGGAGAAGTGGCGTTTACCAAATACATGTTGAGAGCCAGGCTGGGAGCTCAGGGACCGTCCCTGCCTCTTGCAGATCTACTACCCACCAACCCACAGTCTCTGCCACAGAAGGGACACTTGAGAAGATGGTAGTAACAATGCTGTTAAGAGCCCCCTCTGTGCCAGGCACTGTTCGTCCCTTACCTACATTGTTCAGTTCAGCTAATGTCACCTCAAGAGAGTGAAGTGACGCGCCTGAGGCCGGGCTGGGCGGCCACCTGTGTGCCCTCACTTAGCGGCTCCATCATGTCCTCCCTGACTGGCCCCCTCCTCAGGGGCAGGGGAAGGTGTTCCACTCTTCTTCACATGTCCCAAGTGGGCCACGCAAGAGGGGGCAGGTGCAGAAACCCACCTGGAAAGGAGGGCCCTGACGACTGGCCAGCTCTGAGAAAGAGTGTTCAGGAACCTCCCTCAAAGGCCAGACCGAGGTTCCCCTCACCATTCAGGACGTGACAGCTCAGCCTCCTGACCAACAGCTGGTCCTCTTCCTTCAGGGCCAGAAGGGGCCCGGTTACTGGGGTCCACTCCTGCACCTTCTCAGTGTCGGGGACGACAGTACTGGGATAGAGACACAGATCACAAGATGAAGGGACCAAACCTAAAAACAATCATGGGGGAGCCCAGAGCTTTCTCAAACGTGAGGGCGTTTCCTATCCCCGAAAGAGGTGGCTTGTGTAACCCTAGTCCTTTCCAGGCCTGTGTGCCATAACCCACACTCAACTTACAGGCGAGGAGGGTGCCTGGCACGGTTTGAGATGACCCAAGTTATTTGGTGGGGGAAGGCTGGAGCTGGTGATGTGTTTGTGGTTCTGGGAGGAGAGGGTGCCAGCTCATGAGCTAGGGCCTAAGAGCTGCCTGCCTTGCCCCTGAGACCCTCATCTTCCTCTGCCCTTACCACTGGCCCAGCACGATGGGCTGCAGCAGCTGCTCCAGGGTCTGCCTGCTGCCCCAGCAGCTTCTGGCGTTGACGGTGTATTCCTGCCCAGGACAAGGCTCTTAGGTGGTCTGCCCTGGCCCACCAGGAAACCTGCATACAGCCCATCTGAAGTAGGTAACACTACCCCTGAAGTGGCCTTGAGGGCCAGGCCACCAGAAGCCCTAGGACAGACCCCAGGTACTCCCAGCCTTGCCCAATGGGGTCCATACGTGCAGGGAGAAGGGCTGGGCCAGATGCACACGGACGCAGGCTCGGCGGCTGCAGCCCCAGCCTCGCAGGCTCCACAGGACAGCCAGAGCTCCGGTCCACAGCCCCAGAGGGGCCGAGGCCTGCAGGGAGAAAGGGGCTGGGGGAGCCAGCTTGCCTGGAGCACGCTTTCTGCTCAACTTCATCTTGGGCCCAAACTGCTATATGACCATGACCTCTCCAAGCTCATTTTCTCCCCTGTGAAACAGGAGAAATCCCTCCCTAGCAAGGTCTTTTGAGTATGAAATGAGAGGATAACTGTAACAGCCTTAGCAGGTGCCACAGGACAATGACCGTGGGGCTGAAATTCCTTTGCACTCCCCACTTAGCCAAGCCCTGAGGGGAACTCAGCCACAGACACAATATTGTGCCTCCTCTCTGGAGATGGTGTCCACTTAGGTACCCAGGGCAGGGGGGTCTCACGTGGTATGTGTCACGGGGTGCATCTGGAACCAGGTCGTAGGTGATGGCCACTGGCACCAGCATAGCATCTGGGACGATGCCCACCTGGACCGCCTGCACCACCAGTCCCAGCCACGTCTGACCCAGGGCTGACAGCCGAGGCCCTTGAGCCCCAGGCGGCTCCTCCAGGAAGATGAGCAGGGGCTGCCCGCTGACCAGCAGCTGCTCCACAGCCTGGAAGTGGGTGAGGGGAGGCAGGTGTCAAAGCCAGAACAGCAACAGGCCCCCATACCCTGGCCCCATAAACAACCACTGGGCATAGCACTCACCGCATGGACTACAGCCCTTGCAAGGACCCCCTCAGAGCTGTCCAGGGAGAGGTTGGCCTCTGGGGGCAGGAAAAGTCCCCCAAGTTTCTTCAGCAGAGCTCTGTGGGGCACAGGGCAGATGAGGGAAGGCGCTCAGGAGATGGGACCAAGCAGGAGGCTAGTGAGAGCCTTGGTCCACACAGGGCCAGCCTGGGTCCTGCCTGAACACGCTGAGGCCAGGCATGGTCCTAGAGCCCATAGCTGACCCTCCGTCTGAGCCCCACAAGCTGGGGTGGCACAAAGTTGAGAGCAGAGGGGCCAGGAAGAGGGCCTCCGGGGAGCTGCCGCCAGAATACCGCCTGACATCCCCACACACCCCTGTCCCGGCCTGGGGACCTCTCCCTTGTATGTCTAAAGGCACAAGACTTTTACCTGAGGATGGGGGAACAGGTGCGGGGATCCCAAGCCACACGGAGCACGCCCAGGCCCTGGGAGAGCAGCACAAAGGGCAGTAGGATCCCGTCCAGAAGTGACTTGTGGGTAGAGAGGAGGACGAGCGGCGAGCCCTGCTCCAGGGAGAGCCAAAGGGAAGTGCCAATCTGCCCCCCCACCCTGAAGATGCAGGGAGCCAAAACCTAGTGCCTACAGCCCCAGGGCAGCCCCAGAGGGAGGGAGGGAGGGAGGGTTCAGCTGAGCAGTTCTTCCTCTGAGCACATCTCCCAAAAGCAGAGGAGCTCTGTCAACAGCTTTTAAGGTAATGCATTGACGTAATGGTTGTTAAGACCATGATGAAAAGCTGTTAGAGGAAGCCTCGTGGGAGCAGGACCGTGAGACACAAAGAGAAGGTCGTCAAAGAGCACCGGATTTTTCCCACCAGCTGATAGGGCTGGTCCCGACTCAGGGCTTGGCCTAGCCTCTGCTCCTCTGTCCCCGCCATCCCATCCCCGTCCCAATGGAGGGTGGGCCTTACTGCCTGGGCGGCCTTGTGGACCATCTTCATCTGGCCCTTGTGCAGCTGTACGTTCAGGAAGAGGCAGTTCAGGATCCGGAGCAGTGCCCAGCTGACCAGCCTGGAGAGCAGCGCCCAGTCTGAGGCATGGCAGGGCGTGGCCCACGAGGCAGCCCACGGCAGCCCAGAGGGCCGGCCAGAACTCCTCTACGGTGGGCACTACTACTGTCCCCACTTTACAGAAGAGGAAAGTGAGGTTCAGAGAGGTCACAGAAGCTGCTGGATAAGAGAGAAAGCTAAGTGCGGGTGCTGGGACCAGCAGGGGGGCCTGACAGCAGAGCCTGCGCCGGCAAGGTGCTGCCGTCTCCCAAGACGACCTCATGGCGCAGCTGCCTCGTATCAGCCTCCAAGCATCTCCCTGCCTCCTTTTACCCCAAAGGTGACCAGAGAACCAAGACTCTCTCCAGGCATAACCCGGCCTTGTCTCTGCAAACTGCTGGGAAAAGTAAACTAAAAAGGGAGGAGTTAGTGATACAAGAAGGAAAGGAGATGGCTGAAGGGGCAAAATCTCTGGGGAGGGGTTGTCCAGAGGCCCAATGTGAGGACTGGCTTTAAATGAGGACAGAAGCATAGACACAGGCAGCATGGAGATGTGCGGGACACACAGCATGTCCTCATCTGATGGCTTCTATTCCTCCATGAAACATGAGGTGCTTGGTCAACAGTGGATAAGTTAGAGAAGGAGCAGTCTAGATTGGAGCCTTGGAGAGTGCAGTGTGCCCCTCTGAGAATCACACTTATAAAGGAAACAGGTCCACCCAGTTTCCCTAGTGACATTTGGCTGCTTAGGTGCAGAGAAGGCAGGTAGCTGGGTTCAAACACAGCTAGGTTGTGCCCAGTGACTCCTTCACAAGAGCACTTTCCTCACAAGGAGCCCTGGAATCGAAGCTAGGCCTGGGGGGCAGGAAAGACAGGAGGGGGGACTGATGGCTGGTGTAAAGGTGCTCAGGTCAAGGGACTGGAAGTCTCGAAAAAGCCAAAGAATTGTCACATGGAGGGCTAGTCGTAGGTCACCAACAACCTCTACTTCCTGTCCTTGCTCAGCTGACCTCTTAGCACTTTCAACACAGCCGAGCCTGACATGTGCAGCCCTGTGCCCTCCTTCCCTCAATGACTCAAGCATCCCCCCGCGTGAAGCATCATCTATGTGCTAAAGCTCTGCAAATACACATTCCTGGCCCCAATCTCTCTTCTGAGCTCCAGACTCATATATATATATAAGCAGCTGCCTCAGTGTCTCCACCAGCATGTCAGGTATCAGAAACTCTTTATGTCCAAAACACCTTTTGTGGGCCAAACTTGCTCCTCCCCAAGCCTGCCCCCTCCCCTCCAACCACACCACCAGGTGCTCAGCCAGAAACCCAGCTCTCCTGCAGCTTCCCCTTTCCCCCTCACTGCTCCCACTGCAACCCTCCAATCCATCAGTGAATCCTGATAATTTCATATTGGTCTCTCCATCGTCTTCCTAAGTTCTACTGTCACGCCCATCCCCCATCATTAGTCTCACCTGGACTAACAAAACAGCCTCCCCAGATGATCTGTTCTCTACTCTTGACCTCAATTAATCTTGTTATTTTCTGCTTATAACCTTTCCATTGGTTTTCACTGCACTTGGAAGTCACATCCAAACTTCTTGTATGGCCCTGCATATCTGGTCCCTTCTACCTCTGTTTTGTCTCCAACAACTCTCTCCCTCACTTGCCAGCTTCCGACCACATCAGCTACTTGAGCAAACCTGGCCCTTTCCTGCAGCCACAGCTCATGCTCTTCCCTCTGGTAGAACTGTTCCCTCACATCCTCACCTCCCCAAGGCTGGCTCCTTTCCCCCTTTTGTCCCTGGCTTACAAGTCCCTTCCTCCCCTCCAGGTATTTTCAGTCCTAGCCCTTGTTCTGTCCTTCTTGCAGGCGTGTGTATCTCTCCTCACTCTAACCTGTGCATCCCTCCATTTCCCCAGAAGAGTGTTCTGTATCTAAGAGGAGCTCAGACCTGTGCAGGACAGATCAGGAGGGAGCAGGTAGTGACAGCAGGATGAATATGGGAGGGAAGAGGAGGGCCTATAAGATGGAGGAACCAGCCACCTCCTGTCTCTCTCCACAAGAACCTGACCTGGGGAAAGGTGGAAGGATAGAGAAGGTACTGGAGTCTAGGCCTCAACCAGGGGTTCCTGGGGTGACCCCCAACCCCCAGGACAGATACACACCACCAGGCCAGCAGTGGTGAGAACGTGGGCTGGAACCTGGGAGCTGGCTCAGATCAAAGCCCCTGCCCCTTATCCAACTGGTGCCACTGAGAAGGCAGCTGTCTTCAAAAGGTCTCACAGTGTCCAGATCAGGGGCGTACTCAGACCGGTAAATATAACACCCAGCTCCCCAGGAGGGGAGTCTAGTCTTTACCCAAGCCCAGCCAACGCTCCCTCCCACAGGGCAGAGGCCCCAGCCCAAAACACCCTTCAGTACAGAGTTACCTGAGCAGGAAGGGGCGGGGTGGGGCCTGGATGTGGCCCAAGATGCGCTGTACCTCTCTCTTCACGTGGCTGGGCACCTGGCCTTCCCCAGCCCCTCCTGGGGCCCTCCCTAGGATGACATTCTGAACCCTGTGGTGTGAGAGGCAGTGGTGTCAGGCTGGAGCAGGCCTAAGTTCACTTCCCTCAGCCCCACAGAAGCCCCAGGGCACAGCCTCCAGTCTTCACCCTCCATCTTTAAGGAAGGGCCCCAGACCAAGCTAACACTCTAGAAACCAGCCCTTTCAATCAGCCCTGCCTACAGCCTTTGTCATCCCTTCAAGGATCCCAGAAGTACCAGCCAGACCCCAGTCCCTGCCTCCTCACCCAGTGCTTTCCACGACCTTCTGTGGGGCATCCTGGCAGGGGGGTATGTGCTGCTCCAGTGACCACAAGAAATAGCAGAGCCTCCGAACCAGCCAGCCCCGAAACCTGGGCACAGCCCCCGAGCAGGGGGTAGATCTCTCAGCGGGCCCGCCCCTGACTAGGGCCCACAGAGGGCATTCCATCAGGAAGGGGTCACCCTAGCCCCACGGACTGGGAACACCTGAGCCTGGCTTATCATGGAGCAGGAAGAGGCGGCACCTGCCCACCTGTGGCCTATTCCTACCCCTCCCCACAGTGAGCAGGGTGCAGGCCCAGGGCCTGAAAGCTCACAGAAGGAACTGCAGGAAAGCTCCAGGCCTGCCTGTCCCCACCTGTGGGTTTGGAGCAGAGGAAGAAAGAAAATGATACCACAAAGCAGGGCCCCAGCAGCCCTGCACCCAAGGGCCCTGCCCACCACCCTGCCCCACCCCCAGCTCTGACTACCTGGTGTTCTCCTCCTTCACCTGGATCACACTGCAGAAGCCTAGATCCATTATGCTTCTGTGGAAGAGGGACTCCTGCCCAAGAGGGGCAGGGACAGCATGTCCTTGGGGGGGCCTTTGCAAACCCGCAAAGGAAAGCCCCTGCTCTGTCTTCTGTGGTCTTTGCCTGATGGACTATAGAGTTTACCAGGAGACAGGATTACAGCACAGCAGTTCCCAAAAGATGTTTGACCCCAGATCCTGAAGCTCACTTAGGAAAGAGGGTTCCACGGTCAAAATGGAAGGGCTGCATCCTCTGTAGAATCACCCTCTTGGAGAATAGCGTATTGAAGCCTCTGAGAAGTTCTCTCATCCACAGCAGAGAACATGTAGCCTAAATCCCCACCAGAACCCTGGGTCCCATCAGCACCAGCACACGGCACCGACACACAGAGGTCTGCAAGCATGTGCTGAGTGCTCACTGACTCTGAGTGGGCAGTGTCCCCAAAACTGAACAGCAGGACTCATGCAGGCATAGTCAGACCCCAGCCCTCTGGCCGTGCTCTACACCTCCTCTCAGGCCCCTTTACACTTCCCCACCCAACTCTCACAGGCCTGGGAGCCAGGAGCCAGCCCCGGACCAACAACCAGCCAATACTAGTGCGCCCATTCCGTGAAAGACAGCAGAGGCAGGTGCAGGGGAGGGCTGGGTTGGGAGACATAAAGGAAGCTGCTTCCCAAGGCCGTGGGAGCCATGGCCCCCAGAACCAAGCTTCACAAGGTAGGGCCTGGCTCTACCATCACTCACCCAGCTCTTGGGGGTGCAGGTCTGGCAGCAGCGACCCACAAAGGGGCGGTATTTCCCCAAGAAAGGGGTGACAGCCTCCAGCTTCATCCCCAAACCTGAGGACCACAGGCTGGTCTGGAAAAGGGCCACAGGGAGAGATGAGAGGACTCAAAGTCCTTGGCAGAGGGAGGGAGGCTCCAGGAGTGAGAGGCACAGGACGGGAGGTGGGAGAGCAGAGGGTGTCCTGGGAATGGAAAGGCTACACTACCTCCCGACCATTCTGGCTGCTTCTCTGCTGGCTTTGGAGTCTGGCTTCCAACATGGTGTCCACAGGGTCTATAACATCTGGGAACCAGCCGCCTCTGCCTCTCTCTCTCTCCAGAGGAAGCTGACCTGGGGACAGGAAGAAGGATGGAGGAGGTACTGGAATCTGGGCCACAACCAGGGGCTCCTGGAGTGAGCCCCATCCCCCCACCCCAGGACAGACAGACAACACCCAGGCCGTCAGCGGTGAGAACCAGGGCTGGAATCTGGGGGCTGGCTCAGATCAAAGCTTTCCCCCCCAACACCCGACTGGTACAAAGAGCCAACTATCCTCAAAAGGTCTCAGAGTGTTCAGATCAGGGCTCCCTCAGGCTAACATGAAGGAGATGTTTTGTCTCACCATCCACACCCACCCTGCCATCTCACGGCACAGATGGGCCTGTACTAGAGACTCAGACCCTTTCTGTGCACAGGGAAGGAACAAGGCTGGACTGGCAGGAAGGAGGCGTGAAACTGCCAAAGAGGAACAGGACCACTGTCACGAGACCACCAGGTCCTGCTCAGATGGCCTTCCCCTCGGCACCAGAAGGCAGCCCTTTATCCACTTAATCATTACAGCAATGGGCCTAGGGTACTAGATGGGGGACAGGTGGGGGGTCAGAACACAGAGAGATGCCACACGGACCTGCTCCCAAGGAATGGTCTTCTGGCTGGAGATGACAGACTTTTCCACAACTGGTATCCTCTTACATAGCACTCTGCATAGAAGACCCCACTTGGTATCTCCTTAGCCCCCTCCTTCCTACCACAATATAACATCTATCTTCTATAAGACAGCACTGAACCCCTCCCAGCCCAGAAACTGGGCCCTAAAAACCCTTCTACCCGGATCTCTCACCACGTCCCTGATGGGTAGGCTGATTCAGCTATTTATGTTATCCCTAACCCCACTACAGCGCACATACCTACCTTAGGAGTGCCTTCTCCCTTCCCTCCCACTTCCCCAAATTCTGCCCACGGCTCTAAGTCCGTGATGCCTCTGCATCACCTTCTAGGTTTTTCCTCTCTTCCTTGGTTCCCCCATTCCAAGCTTGCCAGGCAGGAAGCCTCCTCCAGGGCTGAGACTTCATGTCCCCACATCATCTGAAAGTATCCTGAGGGCAAGAGCTGCAACTGACCATCTCTGTATGCCCAGCAGCTTGCCCTGCCCAGAGGAGGGACCCAGGAAATGCTAGATGACTGACTGTAACTCCCTCTCCCAGAGTTCCTCTGGGTCTCTCCTCCTCTCCCCAGTTTAGCAGTTTAGAACCACGAGGCCAAAGCAGTACCAGGATCACAATTCCCCAGTGCACGGCTCTGGTAGCCTCCTCCCAAATGCACTTCCTCCTTTGAAAATGTTCTCACAGCCCCAGTCACAGACACTTGGCACAGGGAGTCCCCAGGCCCAAGCTGCAATCTGAGGAGTCCTGCCTGCTTTGCAAGGAGGATGTCTGCTCCCCAGCCTCAGAACACCCCTACTCTCAAACCTAACCCCACTAGGTCCGTGCTAACCCTAAAAGACAAGGGGTAACTCGCAGTCGCCAACCAAGTCAACTACTCAGCTCACATAATCCAGACGTCAGTTCTGGGATAGATCTTTCTAGCACCCAAGCCCCCCCCCCCCAAGATGGGGATCTCTCTATCAGTCTGTAGCTCTTGCCTGGACGCCCCTCCCCGCAGGACATCTACAGCAGAGGCGGCAAACTGGCTGCCTGAGGACCAAATGCAATTCACAGATGTATTTTCTTTGGCCCTGCAATATTCTAAAATGCGATGAATTAACCTCAACATTTAAAAATAAAAAAATAAACCAAACCGGGTCTCCAGCGGCTGTTGTTAAAATACCCCTGCGACCTGACGTCTCTGGCATGCACCCCACAGGGCCTCCGCTGGCCGGAGCCCAGCGTCACTGTCCCATGTTCCTTCGGCCCCGCAGCACTTGCCCTTCCGTGTGCCGCCGCGTCAATCACACCTGATGCCCGGCCCCTGTGCGCATCTGAGCTTGACCAAAGCATCACATCCAGGGCTTCCCTGGTGGCGCAGTGGTTGAGAGTCCGCCTGCCCATGCAGGGGACGCGGGTTCGTGCCCCGGTCCGGGAAGATCCCACATGCCGTGGAGCGGCTGGGCCCGTGAGCCATGGCCGCTGAGCCTGCGCGTCCGGAGCCTGTGCTCCGCAACGGGAGAGGCCACAACGGCGAGAGGCCCCCGTACCGCAAAAAAAAAAAAAAAAAAAATCACATCCAAACCCCTTCCCCTGTCTGGGACGTCTGTTCCCTACAAAGAACCATGGCTTGAACATGACCCCTTCACCCCTCGGCCCGCACCCGGGGGGAGGGGGAACTCAGAACTCGGGGCCCTCACAGACCTACGGCGAGAAGAGCTGCCCCGAACTGTCCCGAAACGGAAGAAAGGGCGTCGGCCTCACGGGCCCTGGGTCCAGGCTGACGAGAGGCCAAGGACCACGCACAGCAAGGCTCTCTGAGGGGCTGCGCCTCAGGCCACGGACCCCACAGTGGGGCTCACCTGCGCAGCGAGGCCTACACGGCCGGCGCTCCGTCCAACCCTTGCCAAGCCCCAGAAAGGCCCTCCGAGTCGGCGTCCGAAGCGGGAAGGCCACTGGGTGGCCCTGGACCTTGTGCGAGACGGCCCAGTCCCAGAGCGAGCCCAGCAGGTCTCACCTCACACCAGCCGCCGACTCCCGCCAAAGCAGCAGCCGAAAAGGGCTACCGGAAGGCCTCTGAGCGCTGTCTGAAAGGCAGCTCTGAGAGCCAATTGGGACGCGCGCTGGGCCTGAAGCCCTGCCCCTGGCGTGCTGCGGCGCCGCACGCTGCGTGACCACGCGGCCTTGACTGTGGACAGGCGGGGCTGCGTGTGTGGGCGGGGTTGGTGGGGGGCAGCGTGACTGGCCTTGGCTCCTGAGTGAGTCCCAAGCCGTGTGCTGCTCGCCTTCCCATCTGGACCCCCACGCAGGTGCGTGGGGGCCCCTGGAGTCGTCCGCGAGATCCAGGGTACCCAAAGGATAAGGACGCGTGGGCCGCCAGGTTCTAATGAAAGACGTTCCCCAGGGTACACGTGCTGCCAAGTTGGAGTGTAGGCTCTCGCAAAATCCCAAACTGGGGACACCTGGAAAAGAGATCACCAGAAGTCACTTTTGGTTCATGAAAAACAAGTCAGGCCTCCTCTGTGTCATTTCCTTTGTTGATTAGAACCCTAGACCACAGTCAGGAACTTACTGCAGTCACGAGGTGCCCGAGTTTCAGCTGGCCCTGTGACCAGTGTGCTTATTCGTGTGGTTATCTGATTAATACCCTGTCTCCGCCCTAACTTAAGGTGAACGAGGACTGCATAGGTTCGTTCATCTTTTGATTGTTCCCAGGACACAGCAGGGGACCAGCAAGTAGTAGGCAAGGTGTACAGAATAAATGAAGGAGGGGATGATTGTGCTTTGTTCTTACACTGCCCTCCATGTAATGACAGCCAGAGAATCCCACAGTTTCAGGACACTGTGACACTGAGCAAAGTCACATCGGAGCCTGGCTGGGTTCACACCCCCACCTGATCTCTGACTCGACAGCCCTGATCTGACTGCCCTCACCCTTCCCCTCCAGGGTGTGGCCATTCCTCTACCTTCTTTGTGCAGTTTTGTGTCTATCTACGCAGGCTATATGTTTCTGTCCGTTCCCTTTGACCCAGGTTGCAATGTCCTTTTAGCATTTTCAGAATCCATTTTGTCCCCCATCTTACCCTTCTTTTGTATCAGGGTACACTTCAGCTTCAGAATCTGAAAAAAAAACAAAAACCCAAAAAACCCAAGACCACCTTTAATTAGAAGTAAGTTGCCTCCTAAGAGTACAGACTTGCATTGACCTGAGGCCCCTTTGTTCTGGGAACGCCATCTGTGTAGGCAGTTGAGTTTCACAGCTGCCAGTATGTCCCCACCATTCCTTCTTGGGGAAACTTAATGTTCAGAAGTAGCCCCGCTCAGACGGATGCTTCAGACTTGAAAGTTGCACGGATTGTGATGGCAGAGACCAGGTCTGTCATCTAGCAGAGTTTCTGTCCTCAGTCCTGTTGCTTCTTTGGAAGAAATGTGTTTTGTTTGTGTTGTTTGCTGCAATTTGGACATTTAAAAAGAAGCACATCTCTCAGACCTGCATCTTGGTTGGGATACTGAGAATTCAGTGTGCTCATCAAATAGTGCGCAGAAAACATGGAGCTGCGGTGCAGCAAGACCTGCAGGCTGGCTGCCGTGCAGACTGACTAGCTGACCAGACCTCGGGAGAAACTCACTGGGGCTTGGCCCTCCCTGAACTGGACCTCGGGAGCCCCACCTTGGGCTCAGGCCAGGCCGAATCACCCAGAATGTCCTGACACACGCAACTGGGTCCCTGGGCCCAGAGGCCCGCCCTGTGGTTGGGGGCCAGTGTTCCCTGAATTAGATGGGCTATCCTTCTGTACGTCATCTGGAAAAGAGGACTTAGGCTGGCATTCATCTGGGCAGAGGGGCTCTGGCCCCTCTCTCTAGGGCTCAGCAGCGTGTGTCCTCCCTGTTGCCTGACTTGGCTGAATAGAGGGAGTTGGTGCTGAGGAACATTCCAGGCCCTCTCTTCCTTCCCCCTTGGAGATTTCCTCCCTAGCATTGATTTATCAAACAATCTAGTTCCTGCTAATTGCTGGATGGGCACAAATTGGGGGTGTAGACACTCCCCAAGTAGTCATCCCACACTCTTGGGAGGGGTGGCCCAATATATGACGATGTCAGTTCTCCCTCAATTAATCTAAACTTCACTGTAATCTCAATAACAATTCCAGCTATGTAAACTTACTCTGAAATCTGTGAGGAGAAATAAAGGTCTATAGATGCCTAAGTGAAATGGGGGTGGGCAGGAAACTCACTCCCATAGATATTCAGGTATACTACAATGACATCATTTTTAAAACAAACAAACAGGGCTTCCCTGGTGGTGCAGTGGTTGAGAGTCCGCCTGCCGATGCAGGGGACACGGGTTCGAGCCCTGGTCCGGGAAGATCCCACATGCCGTGGAGCAACTAAGCCCATGCGCCACAGCTACTGAGCCCACGTGCTACGACTACTGAAGCCTGTGTGCCTAGAGCCTGTGCTCCGCAACAAGAGCAGCCACCACAATGAGAAGCCCGCGTGCCGCAACGAAGAGTAGCCCCCGCTCACCACAGCTAGAGAAAGCCCAAAGCTTCGCAGCAGCGAAGGCCCAAAAATAAATAAATATTTTAAAGATGTATGTTATTTTAAGCCACTAAGTTTGCGGTAACTTGTTACACAGCAGCAGAGAACTAACACAATCTATAGACAGGTCAAACTTAGCTGGATAAAGTCGAGTGGTTGTGTTGGATGGAGATGTGGGGATGTTGGTCAGGGTAGACTGGAGAGGCCACTGTGGAGGTATTTTAGTCAATAGTCCACCTCGCCTACAACCTGCAATTTCATTTCCAGGTGTAGATGTGAAAGAAATTGACGCAGACCCATAGGCATGCATCTCACGATGTTCACTGCAGAGTTCTGGCCGTGGAGGGGTGGGGCAAGGGCTGTTGGAGACAACCTAGGTGCCCACCTCGGGGAGAATGGAAAGAAAAGTGGGCATGATTCACAGCGTGGAGAGTTATGCTGCAACTAGAAGAGATTAGATGCACACATAGCAACATGGATGAGTAAACAATGCCGAGTTTAAAAAGTAAGAAACAACATGAGAACCAAAACATTACCATTTGCGTAAATTAAAAACCACGTAAAGACAGTAGGCATTCTGCAAGAACCAAAACATTACCATTCGCGTAAATTAAAAACCACTTAAAGACAGTAGCCGTTTTGCAAGAACATATACGGTGGGGGGGAAAAAGATCCATTCGTATGTATCCTGTGCAGAGGAAGGGAATGAGAGAGAGATACAGAGCTAAAAGAGAATAAATAAAACAAGAGAGAGGTTTCATGTGGACCAAAGATGAAAATATGCCAAGGAATTTAACTCAGCTTGAGAGTATAATGAGCCGCACCTGAGGTCCAATGGCAGCTGAGGCGGCAGCAATGTCCACTCCTTCAAGAGGGACGGTTCAGTTGGGCAGGCGGAGAAAGAAACAGCCATTGCTACCCAAGTGGGTAAGTGCTGTGACAGCAGCATATGGAGAGCAATAAAGGAGGAATTAATCCTGCCTGATAGGGCATCCTGCCTTTCTCTTCATAATGAATGACTTTTAAATATATATATATTTATTTATTTATTTTATTTTGGCTGTACGGGGTCTTAGTTGTGGCACGCGGGCTTCTTAGTTATGCCGTGCATGAGGGATCTAGTTCTCCGACCAGGGATTGAACCTGGGCCCCCTGCATTGGGAGCACCGAGTCTTACCATGGTACTGGACCACCAGGGAAGTCCCATAATGAATGACTTTTAATATGAATGCCCGAAAGCCCAGCTCAAATTGTTTTTTGTTTTCTTTGAGCAAAGGGAATTTCTTGACTCAAGTGACTGAAAAGTCCAGAGGTAGCTTTCAGGCATAGATGCATTCAGGTGCTGCAATAATGTCATCAGGATGTCCCTTAAAGCTTTTCCAATCTGCTTCCTTCTGGGTTGGTTTCATTCTTAGGCTGAGCCCCTTGGGGGACAAAGATGGTCCCCGGCAGTGCCAGCTGTTTACTCTCCATCTGACAAACCTAGAGGTGTGGGCATCCCTCTCCCAGAGTTTCCCACAGAATCCCCAGGACTGACGCTCTTTGGCCCAGAAAGAGTCACATATGCCCATGCCTGAACCAATTCCTGTGACTCTGATGGCCACACCGGGGTGGCACAACTGTCTGGGTCGGTAAGGGGATCATGGCATGGGGACTGGCACAAGCAAAAAGCCCAGCAACATGAAGCTAGACCAGCAGAATGTGAAGTTCCCTGCTGCCCGGCAATTCCAGGGCAGCAGGCACCATCAGAGTCCTGGACGGGGGGAGGTATATCAAACTTGCAGGCTTCACTTGGGAGCTTGTTGTGGGTGGCATGGGGGAGCAGTGACATTAGGGCCCTCTAGCATTTCCTCCAAGAAAGAAAGTGCCTCAAGAAATACCTCCCTCTAGGCCCTTCTTCCTGCCAAAGAGTCCCTTTCCTAGAGAGCAGAGAGGCTAGCATGCTGTGTTTCAACACAAATGGCTGGGGGAGGGCCCTCGTGGGGTCCTGAGTCATTGCAAGAGAGTCCACGTGGAAGCAAATCTATATAATCAGTTGCCAGAAAAGTACTTAACTGGCCTGTATTCTTCCTGTACCAGGCAAGCTGCGGGGACAGAATGGTCACACTCCCGCCACAAAAACCAATTCTGGGCCAGCCCCAGGGCCTGGGAATTCTCCAGCACTTAACCACCAACCTTTCTGCCCCACCCCGCCCAGGAGCAGCTGGAAGGTGGCTGCTGGCATTGTCTTCAGAGTCACTGGGGGCCAGGCTGGGCTGGGCAGGGCCATGGTGGGGTTCTGAAGGTCAGGAATGACCTTCTTTTATGCAGCCCCCATAACACCTCTCCCCAAACCACTCCTGCCCACTGCCTAGGGTTTTGAATGCAGTTCTCAACCTCTTTCTGGCTGTGATGGGCAGCGTGGTTATGTACTGCACAGCTAGACGCACGAGGCTGAGCTCCAGCTGTGTGGGCAAAGAACGGGTAGCGGCTGCTTGGTGCTGGTTTGCACCTGCCTCTGGAGCAGGACATGGAGCAGAGGCAAACGGGTGGATTAGTTAGAATGCTTTCAGCTGCAAGGAACAGAAGGCCCACCTAGAAGGGGCTTAAACAATAAGGGAGATGGGCCTCCTGTGCAAGGAAGCCCCAAGGTAGGACAGCCTGACGCTGCTTAGCTCAGCGCTGCAGTGGCATCAACAGAGACCCAAGCCTCTTGCACCTTTCATGCTGCCCGCCTCAGTGGGCCAGCTCTGTTCTCAAATCAGCTTCCCTCATTATCACAAGAGGGCTGCCACAGTTCTAGCCATCACATCCAGCAGGGGATAGCACCCAGGAGAGGACACCTCTTCCTGGATATGTCTTTTTAAGAGTAAGGGAACTTTCCCCAGAATCCCCGTAAGCAGTTTTTCTGTCATAGCTCACTGACCAGAATGGCATCACACACCCATTCTTGGTCAGTCTCCAGCAGAGGGCACAGGAAAACCATGACGGCTTACATGGACTCCCCCAATAGCACAGAATTCTAATACTCTAGCAGCATCTGCTGCACCAGAACACAGAGGTTCTTCCCACTCAGAGACCGGTGGAGAGGAGACTGCAGTTCTAGTCCTGTTTTCTCCACCAGTCATTGTCTGACCCTGGACAAGTCAGGTCCCCCATTGGTCCCCCGCCCGCAGGCATTCTCTCCTCACACCTTGCCGACACAACTCTGATTTGGCTTGGTGGCAATGTGCCCAGCCAGGGAACGGATCATGACTGGAAATGGTTGTGGAGCACTTCTGCCCTTTGTTAACTACTTGCCTGGGCAGCCTCCACTGCAACTAGGGGTAGCCATGTGACCTACTACCAGGCAAGGAGAAAGAAGGAGGACTCTGCTGGGATCCTTCTGGGAGATTGTCTTCCATAAAGAAAGCCTCCTCCCCTTTTCTCTCCTCTGTCCTCCCTTCTTTCCAGTTTTGTTTGCCATTAAATGAGAATGTGGTGTTTGGGGCTTTGGCAGCCATCTTGTGACAATGAGGGAAATACCAAGAAAATCTCAGACTTGCCAACCTCATGCTTTGGGTTTTTGGGGGCTGTGGGACAGTCCTGCGACCACATAGATTTGTTATGGGAGTAAAATAAACTCCTGTTTAATTAAGCTCCCATTACTTGAGTCTTCTTTACTTGCAGCCAAACATACCCTAACTGACATAGAGCTCTGTTTCTTCATCAGTAATGTGAAAAGAATGGTTCTGATTGTGGCCACCCTCCTTTGGGCTCTCATGCTCTGTGACGAGGGAATCCTCCTAGAATTCATCCACCAGGCCACTGAGGAAAACTAGGTTCCTGCTAACTTTCTGTCTGTCCCTGCAAACTTGAGAGGACAAATGGTGAGATTAGAGATTCCCTGAGCTATTTCCTTTCCTACCAGTAAATTCTGCCCATGACCAAAATTCCCAAAGGACACGGGACAGGATCAGTTAGAATTGCATATAACAAAAACACAGAAACCTGACAGCAGTGTCTTAAACAAATAGGGTTTTGGGTTTTTTTTCCCTGAAGGAACAAGAAGTCTAGAGGTCAGGAGGCCACAGCTAGTCAAGTTGTTAGGGTTGGAGTGAGGTCATCAGCGACCAGGGTCCCTTCAGCTCTGCCATCCCCAGCAGGTACCTCATCCTCATGGTCACAAGGTGGTTGATGCCTCAGAGAAGAATAAGTGGCAGGTGAGGGGCAAAGTTGAAGAGCCATTAGAGCTGCCAGGAAAGCAGTAGCCGTCGTGGAAACCCCACTCAGAGGACACCTGTCATCAGTCATCCTGGGTTGTATAGCCATCCTCAGCTTTAAGGGAAAGGAAGGGGAGGGTGGCTTTTGGGTAGAGAACTAGTCACATGAGCCAGAAGACCTGGGACTCAGCCCAGCGCTGCTTCCTGCTGCCCTCTGTGAGCCCGGTGCTCAGTTAATGCTTTGAGCCTCAGCGGTCTCATCTGTCTGACACAAAGGAAGGAGCCACATTTCAAGTGCCCAAAGCCACATGTGGCCACTGTGTTGGACGGCGCAGGCCTGGTGGCCGTACCTCTGGCTGTTAGGGTGGCAGCTGCTGGCATTAGCCAGAACAGGGATTCATTTGTGAGAGAGACGAGGGAAACTGCCAATCCCTGCTGATCTGTGGCTGTGAGTAAGACAGCTAAGAGTCAAGTGCTTTCCTGATCAAGATGCTCCATGGACATGAGGTCACCTTGATTGTATCTGTGCATCTCAGAGTCCAGACCTGGGGGCTCAGTCATGGTGGGCAGGAAGGCCCCAGAGAAGAGGCATTGTGGCTGCTTGTTGGGGGGTGTGGCAGCTTCCTGGGTTGAGAGGGGAAGAGCCCCAACGGAACATGCGCAGACTAAGAAGGAAATGTTTAAAGCCTGTGCCTGGAACATTCTGCCTCTAAAGAATCAGGTGAGCTCAGAGCAGGGAGCCAACTACAGAGAGAGGGCGAGAAGGCTTCATATTTGGAAAGTGCACAGAAACAGTTGCTCAGGCTTTGGACGCAGAGCATCAGAAACTCCAGGAGGAATGAGATCAGCTGAAAAAAAAAGGGTTTGATCTTGTAGACCAAACAGGAACAGTGGGGAATAGGCCAAAAACGGAGTGGAGAACAGTCAGCCGCTTCCTGACTGTTCCTGTAACCTGGCTCCTCTTCTATGGAGGAAAGTGGGACCAGCTCAGGAACAGGCTGAAGGGGATGATGGACAGGAGAGGCAGGGAAGCTGGGGATGCTGTAGGAGAGGGGGCAGAGGGAAAGCCTGTGCTGCTGGCAGTTCCCTAGGGTCACACATGGCTTGAGGCCTTTAAGAACCAAGGGAGGCCCGTCTGGGTCCCAGAAGCTCAGGGAGAAGCACTTACTGGTCCAGCCAGCCCTCCCCAGGCATGGACAAGGGCAGCAGCCATCAGCCTCTCTCCCCACAATGCAGAAAAAAGAGAGCTGGAAAAGGCAGACAGGGAGGGACCTGGCCTGGTCTCCCCCTGGGAGGGTCAGCCCAGGCCTCCAGCATCCCATGGACCTTGTCCATCCCCATGTGGGCTCAACCTTTAAACTCTTTGCTCAGCACTATAAAAGTTCCAACCATTAGCGGTGACCAAGCAAATGCCCCTGGCCTTTGACCTCGGCACATGGCAACTTTCCTATTTTTTGGAGGAGGCGTGCAACCCAGGAACTGAGAAGATCTTTCAGCCAACTTATATATCATCTCACCTAACTTCCCAATAATTATGCAAGGTGAGTATCATTCTTATTCACTTTATAGATGAGGCAACAGAGGCTCAGGGAGGTGAGGGTCACCCTGTGGAAGAGCCAGGATAGGCTTGGTTATGCTGCTGTAACAAATAGCTCTGAAATCTCATAACTTAAAACAGTATTTCTCACTCCCACTATATGTCTCCTCGAGGCTGGGAGGGGGATCTGCTCCACGCAGGCCACTCAGGGATTCAGGATGATGAAGCCTCCACTCTCTGGAGCAGTGCCCTTCTCAAACTCCCTATCAGGGGAAGATACAGCCGGAGGGTCCACACGCTGGCTCCTCTATGCTTTGGTGTGACCCTGCCTAACCGGAAAGGAGCTGACGAGTCTGGGAGAGTCTGGGATGTCTGATGAGCTACACCTGGTTAGGAAGTGGAAGCAAGATGAACTCAGGTGTGGCTAATGTCAGTCTCTGCTCTCATCCCCGCATTATGCAGCCTCAGATGACTGCGAAAGCTTGTTGTGAGCTGCATGGCGACATGCAAATTCAAGGGGCGTCAACACCATGACCCCCAGACATTCTCATCAACTCCCTCCTTAGCCCATCTCCAGGCAGAGACAGCTCTGCAAACCACCGGCCCTTGCAGGCCAGGGGACAGTTCAATGACACCACCATCACCACCCCAACTCCCGGCCTGCCCTCCCACCCTCCAGCCTGTACACTACATCCCTGCTGAGTCCCACGACCCTCAGCTGCCCTCAGGTTCCTGAGCCTGAAGTTGCCTTTTCATTCCTGTGGAATCTGGAGCCCCAGTCCCACCCCTAGTTCCCCATGCCCAGGCACCTGCCCCGGTCCTCACTGGCAGCAGCCTTGCTAACAGCCTTGCTAATCTGTTCATTATCTACTGCGAGCAGAGGTGCCTGGTAATTGATAACTCAGCCCCCTCCTTTAATTGCTTGCCTGTCTTGGGGCTGTCTCGGTTTCGTCTGGGCGTCCTCCTGCTTCTCTCCATGCCCCCTGGGCCCTTGGTTTTCAGCCTCTGAGCTCCTGACTTCTTCCTGGTCAATACTGGTGTTTGTTTCCACCTTCTGCAGAGCTGGGTTTTGTTGCTTCTCAGGCCCCGGATGCAGGAGTTGCATCTGCAGCCAGCAGGAGACGCTGCACCCCTGCCTGATCTACCGTGGGAGGCTGGGAGGCGGTTAAAGCGATTTGCCCTGGAATGAATGGAAAGTACTGGGCCAGTGGGAGGACTCAGCGGGGGAGCAGATTTCATTTTAAACAAAAGGCCAAGCTCCTCTGGTGCAGAGCTGGTCGGAGGAGCTGCTGCCTCGAGGGCTGTTGGGAGCCTTAAAAGGGGCGGAACCAGGTGCCTGGAAGGTTCTGCCCAGACTCTCTCCCCACTCCCCACCCCCAGGGTTTTCTGACCTGATTCCCTTGAGTCTGGGCCCTGACCTCATTCACCACTTCTCTCCCTGGCATATCACCAGATGGGCCAGGTACAGATAGAATTTGGAAGTGTCAACAACCTGATGAGTGAAAAAAACAAATTTCAGAAAAATGGGTGTAATATCCCATTTTTCTAATAAAACTCTTTGAATGTGATGTACCTTTGTTTGCAAATATATAGTTTTTAAAAGTTTGGTAAAATGCCCACCCAACTGATGAGTAGTTAATTTTGGAGAGTGGGATTGGGAGAGCAAGAAGGGAAGACCAGCATTTTATCTTTACTGTTTGAATTATTTTACTAACCAAGGGAGCAAGTGAACATTTGCCCTCAGTGGCTCTATAACCTTGGACAATCCACTTAACCCCTCAGAACCTCAGCTTCCTCATCTGGAAAATGAAGGCTTGTCCTGAATCCCCTTTCGCTCAGTATTAGGACTCTTGGTTGAGATCAACCTAGATCAACCCAAGCTTGTATAATAAAGGGGGAAATGTTTCATAAAAGGACCCAGGGGACTTTACACATCTGCATCTTAGGCAGGAAATGGAATGCTGGGGATGTACCTCCACCTCTCCTCGATGTGTGCCTTTTCTCTCTTTAAAAAATTATTTCTCAGCTCCCACGTTCCCATGGTGGAAAATATAGCAGCAAGGTTTATGAGTCCAGCCCACTAGAAAGGCCTAGGTCCTAACTCTAAAGTCCTGGGCAAGGTTCTTATTGACTAGCTTGGTGATTGTATCAGTCCCAATAGGCTGGGCTATGCTGTAGCAACAAACAGCCCCTAAATCTCAATGACTCAAACAGTAAATTGATTTCTTGCACATGCAACATGTCCACTGTGGGTCAGCAGGAAGGCTCTGTACATCATAGTCACTCGTGACCCAATCTGATGGAGGCTTCATCTCAACAGGTGTGTCCAGGACCTCAGAGACAAGGAAAGAGACAAGAAGGACCACTTAATGCTTCTGCCTGGAAGAGCCCACACACTGGGAATTCTATGCTTTGGTGTGATCCTGCCTAATTAGAAAGGAGCTGACGAGTCTGGGAGAGTCTGGGATGTCTGATGAGCCACACCCAGTTAGGAAGTGGGAGCAAGAGGCACTCAGGAGTGGCTAATGTCAGTCTTTGCTCTCACCAGCCGCCCCCCCCCCACATTATACAGCCCCAAACGACTGTGAAAGCTTGCTGTGAGCTGCATGGCGATATGCAAATTCAAGAGGTGTCAACACCATGACCCCCAGACATTCTCATCAACTCCCTCCTTCCTGCCTGGAAGTTATACCCACATCACTTTTTATTGGGCACAATTTTATTTATCGGTCAAAGCAAGTCGGATGGCCAGGCTGAATTGAAGTGGATAGAAAAGTCATCTCCTCCGATGGGCCTGGGATGAAAGAGACTTGAACGTTTGTGATCAGCTCCAGTGGCTACCATAATGACCCGTCACCAAGAGCCCCTGCCCACTCTCCTTTTACCTGACTGTCACCACAGGAATTCCCATTATGTAAATGAAATGTTGCCAGGAAAGAAGCAAGGGATTCCTGAGTAGGGTTTAGTCTCTAGCTATTGTTAGCTGGTTCCTTTTTCATGGTGAGAAAAAAAATCATCATGGCAGAGAGTGAGGAGTCCAACAGATTCTGCGACTCCCTCTGAATCCCAAGATTTGCCAGAGAGTTGCCAAGTCCACCCCCTGGGACTTGGGGTCCCAGTAGGACAGCCTTCTCCCCAGTCTAACCTTTCTTCTCCTCCAGCAGGAAAGACACACTACTGAGGGTGGAGGTTAGGGTCGGGGTAGCGGGGAACCTTTGGCAAATCCTGCCTGAGGATTCAGAACATAAACTGCAACTACAGTTTGCTTCAGTGGACCCAACCCTGGCTTCATCTTCAGAAACAGCGTCTCCATGTGCTCATTTAGGAGGAGGTGCCAGGCAGATGGGGACTTGAGGACCCAGAGGCCTGGGTTCAAGCCCTAGCTCTCCCACTAACTGGCTCTGTGACCTGGGCAAGTGAGTTAACCCCTCGGAGCCCGTATCCTCATCTGTAAACTGGGTTAATTACATTGCCCACCCACCTGATGGTCCTTCTGGAGGACCTCCTTGTGAGGACTGGCTGTTATGATGGGTGTCACAGCTGTCTGTAAGGAGTGACACCTGGGCAGACATAAAAGTCATCTTGGTTCTTGTGGCCCTTCCTGGGATCCTGCCCCTAAAACCCACCCTATCTCACGCCTCCCGGCCCAGACATGAAGCAGTCATTCTGCCAGCTCTGGAGACGAGCTCATCTCTGAGATTTTAGACAGAATAATTTCTTCTCCCTCTCACGCCTGCCTGTCCTGGAAAATCACACAGCCCTCACAGCCCCGCCGTGGGCACCCACACGCTCCCACAACCATTGTTCCCCTCATCAGCCAGCAAAAAGCTCCCATTCTCTGAGAAGCAGGGTGAGGTGTGGGAAACGGAGGGGGAAGCTGAAGAAAGCGGGGCTGACGGCCCTAACCCCAGAGGGGCCCCTAGCTCCAGGCCAAAGTTGCCACCGAGAGGCAGGGACCAGCTTCCTCCCGGATTCCCACCCCACCTGGGTTGCAGCCACGTGGCCAGCTCTGTGGCCGGGTCAGCCGCCCGCCAGGCTCACCCTGCTGAGGCCTTGACCCAAGCCGCCCAAGGCAGGAGTGAGCGTTTGTTACAGCTGAGGACTGAGAGGGCAGGGGGCCCGGATCGCACAGCCAGTTAGGGGCAGAGACAGGATGAGAGCTCCCAAGTCCTGTGCTCGTTCTGCGCTGCTTCCCAGAACTTGCCCCTGGAGACCTGGAAGCCAGAAGGACCAGGGGAGGAGGTACAGGGAGAGCCTGCTCACCGCTCTAGAGGGGAGAGCCTGGGGACTCGGGGCCTCACTGCTGCCCATCGCTGCTTGGGCTGGGGCTCGGCCAGCTCTCAGAAACAGCGGGCCCCTCCTGCACCGCACTACTCTTCCCAATACACGATGCCATCAGTGGAGTGAAACCTCAAAGTACCCATTAAATGCCAGCCAGGCCGACACCCCAAACGGAATGAGCCTCCCCGGTACAGGGAAGGTGTGCCTGAGATGGGGTGCACCCTGCCCTCCTCTTGGCCCTGGGGCAGGGCCCAGAGGGGCTGATGTGGGCTCCGGGTGCTGATGATGGGTTAAGGGGGCTCGGGGAGCTGAGGAAGTGAGGGGTGGCTGGAGGCACGGGACCGGGAGGAAGGCAGACAGAGCACGTTGGGGGAGACGGGATCTCAGACCCAGTTTTTACAATGATGCAGATTTTTTTTTTTTTTTTTTTGCAGTACAAGAGCCTCTCACTGCTGTGGCCTCTCCCGTTGCGGAGCACAAGGCTCCGGACGCGCAGGCTCAGCGGCCATGGCTCACGGGTCCAGCCACTCCGCGGCATGTGGGATCTTCCCGGACCAGGGCACGAACCCGTGTCCCCTGCATCGGGGACATCCTCTCAACCACTGCGCCACCAGGGAAGCCGAATGCAGACTTTTAATTCAAAACCAGCTTCCATATCTTCTGTTTCTCCACCCGAGGGCCTTGAGGAGGGAAGTCAGGAACAGCTGAGGCACCAGAGCCCCCCTCCCTTCTCCCTGTGTCCCGCCAGGTGAGGACTGTTCCCCCCGCCTCAGAGACTGAGGTAAGGGCTCCAGGAGAGGAGAGAGCTGATCTGAGAGAAAGAAGGGGGTCCGGGAGAGGCAGTGCCTTCCTGGGCCCTCAAACAGGGCTCCTGGCCCCAGAATCTGTGGGACATGTCTCATCTGCACTGTCCCCACAGCTACCTCCCCCTGACCCCTCCACTCACCCCGCTGCCAGCACCCCCTGCCACTGCACCTGGCCCCCAGCTCGTCAGGAGCCAGAGGGAGCACCCCTGCACGCCGGGGTCACTTCTGGCGCCAAAGGAAAGGAACATTTGTGGGCGTCACTCAGAGACAAACCTTGGGGACAACAGGGCTGGCCTGGGGGCTGAGAATTAGCCAGTCCCACCGTATCCAGGGCCATAAATATGCCATGTTCTTTGACCCAGTAATCCCACTGTTTGGAATTCCTCCCAAAGACATAATTGCAAAAGGAAAAATAGCTGTATGTGCACAGCTGTTTATAGCAACATTATTTATGACAGTACAAAAGTGGACGCAGCCACAATGCTCTGTAAGTGGCGGGGGGGGGAACAGAATGATGTGTCAATAAGGCAGGATACTTATCACGCAGCCCAGAAAAACAGCGAACTTGGAAAGTTCTTCGTGAAATAATGTTAAGGGAAAAGAGAACAAACTTTTACATATTCATTCTGTCGGCAGGCGGTGGCTGAGCACCCTGTCTGGGCAACCACTCTAGGCACTAGAGACACCACAGCGAATGGACCAGGCGCCCCCCCTCCATCTCCTGGAGGGGCCATTCCAGCACTGAGCCGCATGGTAAACAAGGAAGCACAGCATCGTGAGGTGATGTCCCCCGTAAGACAGGAGATGGACAGACAGACAAGTGTCTTCAGCCCGGTCCTCTGCTGTCCACTGTGGGGTCCATTCCATCTGGCTGGTGGGTGAGCAGAGGGCCATGGACCCCTAGGGGAAAAGCCTTTCATCATGCAGAAGCTGAGCCCAGGAGCAAAGAAGCCAGGGCCGCTGTGAAGGCACCAGTCCGAGGGCACCAGGCCAAGGACTGTGGGCACAGCCAGACCGAAGAGTCTTCTCCCCACGGAGGGGAATATGGCAGGCTGCTTTTGGGAAGTCCATGAACCGTTAAGGGTTGCAGACCAGCCAGAGGAGGAAAGCCCCTGAGACTATGAGCTGGGTTTTCTACTAACCTAGCAAGTGAGAGCTCAGGAGTGATGGGGCCTGAGGGGCTGGGGTCCGTCCTGCTCCAAGCGTGAGATGTGTCCCGTGGTGGCCTGGGGGAGGTAACGGGGTTGCAGGAAGGGGTAGGAGTGTAATCTGAAGGTGGGCTGGCCCCAGTCCCGCTGGTCCATGAGACCCAGTCTGTGCAGAAGGACCCAGACTTGGTCCTGCGTGGAGATAAGAGATTCATGGAGCACTGAGCTTGGAAGGCTGGGGCACCCAGGTGTCCAAGAGCAGGAGGCCCTTTCCACTTTCCCAGAGCCTGAAGGGAGCTCCCTGGGGTGGGGAGGGCCGAAGCACAGAAGCGCAGGGGGATCCCCGAGGTCCCGGGTGGACCAGGGCTGGGGAGCAGGCAGGCCCCCTTTGTCACAGCTGTCCCGCCCCAAGCAAGAGCTAAGAGATTCCCAGCTCTGGGCCCGTGGGAGGCACCAGGCAAACAGAGGAGTCGCAAGCTAAACATGCTATTAGCAGCGAGGGAGACGTGCTGATGATCTGCACAGCTGTCAGAAGCACCTCCCTGCCCCCTCACGCCACGCTCGGGGAAGCGCCGCTGCTCATCTGCCTTCCCAGAGATGCCCGACCAGGGAGAGGAAGGTGAGAAGATTCAGAGCAGCCGCCCCTTGCTCTTTGCCCAGGCCTTTCCCTGATCTGGCCTTTCATCTGGTGACAGGGAACCTGGAGGTGAGACCAGCCCTTGTGCCTGTCCCCCTGTAGCTGGGCCTTTGTTTCTCAAACTGTAAGTGTGGGGCGGGGGTGGGGGCTAGATGAAAGCATCACCACCTCTCAGGGTCCTTGGGAGCGCCCCGATGAGATATTTTGCATGAAAACACCTTGCAGCTGGTAAAGGCCTACGAGGTCACTGGTGTTACGATTCTTCCATCAAAAATCTCACCTTTGGGCTTCCCTGATGGTGCAGTGGTTGAGAGTCCGCCTGACGACACAGGGGACACGGGTTCGTGCCCCGGTCCGGGAAGATCCCACATGCCGCGGAGCGGCTGGGCCCGTGAGCCATGGCCGCTGAGCCTGCGCGTCCGGAGCCTGTGCTCCGCAGCGGGAGAGGCTACAACAGTGAGAGGCCTGCGTACCGCCAAAAAAAAAAAAAAAAAATCTCACCTTCGGGGGCTCTCACTATCTGTTTCCTCCACACAGAATGAAATTGAGGCTGAGGAAGGTCAAGTGATTTGACCAAAGTCACAGCTGCAAACAGAGGTGGGTCTTGGTTTCTGATGTAGAAACAAAAGGAAGCTCAAAGAACACCCCTCCCCCCCCACGCTGTAAAAGGGGACCCGAAAGGTGACCACAGAGCAGGATGGAGGGCAGACAGCAGGAAGGCCGGCTCTGCCTGCTTCCGCCAGGCACGCTGCCCTGGCCCCTGCCCAGCGGGGCCTTGTGCTGAGCTGGGGCAGGTGACCAAAGCACCTGAGGAGTGAAGTCATGGCCAAGAACGGAAGAGGCCCTGCCCGAGTTGAGCTCATTCATCTCGGCGGGGTCTCTTGGAGACGCAGTGTATGGCCTGGAGGGATACACCTCTAACGGTGGAAATGAGGGCTCCATGCCAGCTAAAGTGAGGGTGGGCCTGCAGCAGGCCGCTAAGAAGCTGGCCAGGCGCCTTGGAGGCCACACCTTCTGAAACTTCTCCATCTGTCTGAGGCCCTTGGGCACCCAGCACCTTCCCCAAACCCTGGCCCTGCACTCAGCCCTCCAACTCGGTCAGTCTCCCCACCTGCCAGGAGACAGCCCAGGAGAAGGCCCAGAAGATGGCCCGGGAGGTGAGAGGCAGAGTGAGCGCCCTGCCCGCATCACGGCCCACCTCCCGTCAGCCTTTTGAAAGCGCTGTGCAGAGAGAGCGGGCTGGGGGAGCGGGGATGATGATAGCACCGCGTGGGCGGGATGCTGAGGGTGGAGAGGTGACTCACAGGACAGTGGGGCACAGGAAGCATCTCAGGGGACCGAGTGGAAGGGAAGGGTGCTGGTGACTCAGGGACGACTGGGGAGAGGGCGGGTGGGGAGGACGCTCATCTCCGGAAGCCACTAGGTTTGTGCCCAGCAACGTGCACGCGGGATCCTAGGCCTCTCGGAGGCTCCGGCACAGCTGCCGCCAGGCTCTCGCGGCAGACTTGCTGAGAGGGCTAGGGGCTGCTGCGGGCACCCACTTGGGATGCCCCCCCCCCCCCCGCCCAACAGTAAATGCCTCGCCCCAGGGCCATTTGTCTCCCTGGCGCCCTCTTCACCCCTGCCCTGTGCTGGGCTCTGTGACCGGTGGCCTGACTCATCCTCACAACAGCCCGTATCCCCCGAATGCTACAGCGCTTGGCCATGGAGGGGCATGGGGGACAGCCGTGGCTCAGACCGTGGGATCTCACACCCACCGGATGGCAGGAGAGAGGCAGGCCGATGAGGTCGAACCTCGGCTCCCTACCCGCGTCCCCAGCCGCAGGGCTCGGCTCCCATCCTCCCCACCCTCCTCCCAGACCACCCTCCCTGACACCCCGCCCATCACCAGATCTGCCCCCCACAGCGTAGCTACTGTCCCCCGCACCGCCCTGCCTCCGTCCAGGCCACTGCCCCTTCCGTCCCCATATGGAAGCCCATGGCTGGAGCCGCCCTGCGGGGTCTGCCTCTGGGCAGGCCACCTCACTGCCCTGGGCCTCAGTCTTCCTACCTGCCAAGTGGGAACACTCAGAGAATCCCACAGGGGAGGGCAGGTCCCAAGGGAGATGATGTGGTGACAGCTCGTGGCCACTGAGCAGGACTCCAAAAGCGAAGGAAGGGCTTGTGTCCGACGGGATTCATTTCTGCTACAGCAATAGCACCTGAACGAGATGGAAGTTGGTTTCTCTCTCACACCTGTCTGTGGGGAGCCCGTAGCCAACTCAGTGGCTCTGCTCTGAGGCCGGGAGAGCCCCTCCCCCAGCCCACAGCCCCGAACCTCCCAGCAGCAGCAGCGAGAGGAGGCACGTGCAGAATCCTGCCTTTCTTCCCTCTGCTCGTGCGTGTGCCGGGCCTCTCTGGGCCTCGGTTGCCTTGTCTGTAAGGAGGACAGAATGACAGTGCCTGTACTCTCAGGAGAGGGGCCTTTCTCACAGGGACTCGGGGGAGGCTGAAGGCCATGAGGCTTCTTCCTCTGGTCCCACTGCTCCCCAGCTGACCCCTCCTCAGCCTGGGCCTCTGGGGCCACAACCATGATGGGGGCCTGCTGCTTCTTCCTCAATGGTAGAGTGAGGGCTCCAGACGAAGGACAGGAAAACCCAGGAATGGCAGCAGTGGTAGTCCTGGGCGGCCCCTTTCTCACTCTTAGAGTCTTCCCCAGACAGCTGCCCTGGGACCTTCCTGGGATAACGATGTTACTGTCAACTTGCTCCCACTGTGGTCTTTGCCTTGCTAGGGGTATTTGTATTGTAAAATAGAGGAGGGTAGGGCTTCCCTGGTGGCACAGTGGTTGAGAGTCCACCTGCCGATGCAGGGGACGTGGGTTCGTGCCCCAGTCCGGGAGGATCCCACATGCCGCAGAGCGGCTGGGCCTGTGAGCCATGGCCCCTGAGCCTGCGCGTCCGGAGCCTGTGCTCCGCAACGGGAGAGGCCACAACAGTGAGAGGCCCGCGTACTGGAAAAAAAAAAAAAAAAAAATAGAGGAGGGTAATGCTTAACCAAAGCAACAAAGCTTTAATGGTGGGATGTTAGGCATTGGTGGGGAAGAATTTGGCATGGGGCCCCCTGCCCTTCCATGTGTCCTGAGCCTGGCCTGGACTCCGAGGCCCCTCCCTTCTCCACTGCCATCTGCAGATGCCCCTGCCCCACCTTCACCCTCAAAACCACCACCTTCAGGGAATCACTGAGCAAGTTAGGTTACTGCTCTTTGGGAACTGGGTGACCCCCTCCCAATTACCCTTCCTTCCTCTGGAGAACTCCTCTGTGTGTGTGTGTGTGTGTGTGTGTGTGTGTGTGTGTGTGTATGAGAGAGAGAGAGAGAGTGAGAGAGGGAGAGCTCGCCAGCACTCAGCCTACACCACCACTGCCCTGGCCACAGGCTTCTGATGGCTGCCCCATTGCTTCATCATGGTGTCCTTACTCATAAGCTTGGCACTCAAGACCCTGGTAGACTCTCTGGTTCTCTAACAATGGCCATTGCCAGGTCCTCTACTTCCACCCTTCCTCCTTACTGGCCCACTCAGCCTTCCATTAGAGAGAGAAAATGTCAGCCACCTTTTTACCAGACCCCTTTACAGCCTAAGCCTTGTCATGTGACCCAATCCTAGATAAAGGGATCTGGGGGGACGTCTGCTGAGGCTTCTAGGGAAACTACCCTTTCGTGTCTTTGGATGTGTGTGGGCATGTTGTCTAGTGCTATGGCAACCATTTTGTGACCATGAGGAGACCAGCCCAAGGTGGAAAACAATGTTCCTTAACCATACCATAAGTTTGGTTTTTTTGGGGGGGGTGGGGGGCTTAAGGAGTTTTATTTATTTAATTTTTATTTTTAAAAAATTAAAAAAATTTTTTTTATTGAAATAAACCCACAGACATAGAAAACAAACTTATGCTTACCAAAGGGGAAGGGGGGGAAGGATATATATATATATATATTATATATATCTATAATATATATGTATTTATATATCTATATATATATAAAATAGATAACCAACAAGGACCTACTGTATAGCACAGGGAACTACACTCAATATTTTATAATGACCTATAAGGGAAAAGAATCTGAAAAAGAACATATATATATATATGAACCATACCTTGAGTTTTTAAATTAATGCCCTGCCTCTCTTTGTTATGTGACATAATAAAACATTACGTGTGTTTATACACTTTAAGTGGGCAATTCTTTTACTTGCAGCCAGAAGCACTCTAACTGATGAAAAGGTTCAACACTATCTAGTACCCACCTGCCTCTTCAGCTCCGTCTTCCACCACTACCCTTCTAACGCATCTCTAGGAGAAACACGTTTTGCTTTCTCTTCGTTTTGCCTGCTGCCTACAAGGCCCCTCTGTCCTCTTCTAACTTGTGAACGCCTAGCCATCCCTAAGAGCCCAGATCAAATGCCCCCTCCTCTGCAAAGCTTCTAAACTCCTCCAGGCAGACCTCAAGGACTGTCTTGCTACTTCAAATGTCTTCATGTAGAATTTCCACATAATTCTCTGTCCACTTGTCAGCTGGCCACCCCACTGCACTGTGAGCTCCTCGGTGGTAAAGACCCTTTCTCCTTTATCTGGGTCTCCCCTAGCATTGTACCTGATATCCTGCAGGTGCTTCATAAAAGCTGAGCATCGAATGAATGAAAACATTGCTTCCTCTGCCTTCTCCAGCCCTCAGCTCTCCTAATATTCTTGCCCTATGACGCAGGAAAGTGGCAAATCTCTCACTCCCCAGGGAAAAGGAGATCCAAGGTCACCAGACTGGTTGGGGCAGAGTGAGGACTCCAAGATGGGTTTCCTGGCTCCTGTCCAGGGCCCTTTCCAGAACCAAGTCGGGGAGATGGGTGTGTTTCAGAGCTGGCATAACAATTCGGGAGGCAGGAGCTGACCTGCCAGCCACTGAGGAGCAGAGGGGGTGAGGAGGGGGAGAGGAGCTCGGTCCTGGGAAGGGACCTGGGACCTCCTCCCCGAGCACACACCCCTCCCCCAGCCCATGCTGGATCGAGCCTCACTCCGGACAAAGGTGTGGACCCTTGGGCTGGTGGGCTCAGGGACCACCAGGGCCCCTTGGGGAACCCAACGAGGGGGACTTGGAGGGCTTTAGAGACTGCAATGGTGTTTCGTCCATGCAGCGGGGCAGGGACCATCCATTTCTGGGGAGCTCTGCTGGGCTCGTGGGTCCAACCCTGCTCCTCTGAAGCTGACTGCAGGATTGGGTAAGTTATGTGACCTCTGAGTCCCCCTAGAGCCCCATGGAGCTGGGATCCTGAGTGCTGAGCTGCCCTGGCCAGAGCACACAGCTTCTCTGGGCCTGGCACCTGCTCGAGCCCAGCCAGTGAGGCCTCTGCAGGCCTTCTTCCAGCTGCAAAGATTTACCTTCCTAAGACCTGAGCTTCCCAAGCGGAGTGGGAGTAAAGGAGGTACGGGGTGGGGGGGAGCTCCGAAGCCACAGCCAGAAGTTTTATTTTTTATTTATTTACTAGGTTTTTAAGATGTATTTAAATTACTCAAGAATATCTTTGTTAAAAAAAAAAAAACTTAAATATTCCAGGCAATGCTAATGTGTCTCTCAACTACCTCCCCCTCCCCAAAACATGTTTCTGTCTCCACAGGTAATGACTAAAGCCAGTTTTCTTTATAACGAAAGTAACACACCATAAAAAATATATACATGTTCACGTACAATTCAAGCAAATACCAGATGTCTGCGATGAAACGTCTCCCTTGCCCGAATAATCATTATTAACAATTTTGGAGCGCTCCTCTGAATCTTTTAAAACTCACATACAGGCATAAGAGGTTCGTCGTTTCCTCATAAAATATACATTCATTATTTTTCTACACAAATGAGGTCATATTCAGCATACAGTCCTGCCTCTGGGTGTTCTCACAAACGCCCTCGGAGGTTTTTCCTTGCGCGTCTTGCGTTGGCTCCCGCACTTTGTTTAATCCTCTCCCTGGGGTGGACCACTGGGGTGTTTCCAGCTTCCCCGGCACCCTTGGGAGGAGCACAGGGACCCTGGTTCCAGGCTGCTGGGCCAGGCGCCATTAGCGCTCGGGGTTCTGCAATGGGCATTCAGAGGGACCCAGGCCACCAGGAAAGCGAGCTGCCTTTGTGGGGACCTAGGGCAGCCCCAGGAGGGTCCTGCCACCTCCTGGATGCTGGTGACCTCAGGCCAGCCACTGGCCTTGAGTTTCCCCACTGGAGCTGGGGGATGAGGGTGGTGGGTGGAGTCTACCTGTCCCTTCCAGCCTCCCCAAGGATGGGCAGGGGGTCACATCGGCTGTGCCTTTCCTAGTAGATGGCCCCTCCTGCCAGAAACCCACCAGCCAGAACTCCAGCCAGGGCACCACTACACCTGTCCCCCCTTCACGTCTCTATTCATTCTAATAGCATGAGGCCCGTAACGATGTCACACAGAGACCGGGAGTGTGTGAGCCCTGTGTGGCCTGCAAGGCCCAGTAGAGCGGGCTTGGGAGCCGCCTATGTGCCACCCCCAGTCAAGGCAGACACCGCAAACCAGTTTTGCAGTTCCCCCATTCCTCCTTCTGCTGCTGCTGCTACTGGTTCAACAAATAAACACCCCCTCCACCAAAAAAATAGAAAGGAACAATAAAAAATTTAATACTCCTGGGAAGTAGGTCTTCTCGAACAGGAGGCAGCCGCCGTTAGAGCCGAGTATGGCAGACGCAGGGGCGGGCTTTTTTTTTCTTATTAGTATTTTCAATTTTTCCCCAGGAGGTGCCTCTAGTTAAGATACATTCCTAGAATGTGGTCTCCATGTGCTTTGCTGGTAATTAAAGTTGCTGTTTGTTAGTGCTCCCTTGGCCTATTCGCCTTGTTTGTAATGATTGCTGAGGGCTTCTGAGTGATGGGATTTTACAGTGGAGGTCGCGAAAGGGACATGAACGTGAGGTCGCAAAAGGGACACGAACGTGAGGTCGCAAAAGGGACATGAACGTGAGGTCGGGGGATGCTGCCCCTGCAGCTGGGAGCCAAAAGGGTGGACCAGCCGGGGAGGTCAAATCCGCCCTGGAGCCAGCCGTCTGCTACAAGAGCCTGGATGAATACACTGGCCAGACTATCTGGTAAGCGGGATAGAACGCTGAAGACATTTTCAGACATAACTTCCTCTTCTGTGCCTTTTCTCAAGAAACTTTTGGAAGAGATATTCCATCAAAACGAGAAACTATATAACAAGAAAGAGTCCCCATACTGGCAGTGCCCAGACCTGTCACTGGCCAGTTTCCTGAAAGTGGCGACTCTTCCTCCGTCTTTGTTCCACAGGCAATGCCAAGGCTGGGCTGGGGGGCACCGGGGAGAAGCTGGGTTGGTGAACACGACACAAACCCAGACAGCCTGGCTCGCGTGGTCCACAGAGAGAAGAAGAGCATAGGAGTGAATTCAGGATTCATGTTCCCAAGACCCCTTGGCTGTGCCATGTGTTGGCACGTGGCAAGGGTCCTGTTGTACAGGTTGGCCACTGCACAACCAAAATTGGCAGCCTGCAGAGGCCAGCCTCACACCCATGGAGTCTACCCACTGCATGCCCAGTGCTCCACACCCCCTCACATCACTGCTGTGGAATAAAAGTGTAGCCCAGATATCGCCCCTGCCCCTTGACCCCAAGAGCTCAGTGACACTGCCTGGAGCCCCTCCCTGTCCCCCTGTCCTCGGCCTGGGGTGGGGAGTCCAGGGTCCTTCTCTAAGGGCAGCTTGGGACTGCCTCCTCCTGGCCAACCCTGCTACCCGGGCTCAGGGGACATCTAGTGAGTTTCAGTCACATGACTGAGGACCCAGGGAGCCTCGCAGAAGGCCTCCCACTGTGGTGTGTGCAGTCCCCTCCCATCTCTTTCCTCTCTCTGTCCCTCCGCTCCTCCCTCCCTGCCTCCTTGGGGGCTCCTACGTGGCCTCCTCACCTCTGGCCCCAAGACATGCATCTTCCCTGCACCTGTGACCTGTATTATACCCCTGGGGGTGTTTGCACTCCTACCCCTGTTCAACTCTACACAGAGGGGCCAGCTTCCATTCATGGGACCAAAATGGGACAAACCCTACCCTTTCGATGCCTCAGATCAATGAGGAAAGACACAACGGGGAAAAAAGGAACTGGGGTATGGTACCCTGACTCTCCCAGAACTTAAGACCGGAGCTCTTGCACTTTCGTGGACTTTCGGCAACATGAGGACTCAGTGCATCTCCCGGCCTGAGCCAGAGGAAACAGGGCTCAGGACGAAGATGTTAAGCATCTGTCCGGGCCCCTCAGCCAGGCCTAGGTCACCGCTTCCTCCCCATGCAAAACAAGCTGCGGGATGGATCCACCCACACCGGGCTGCACGGGCCCTGGGGTCTGGCAGTGGCTCTACCGGCCTCCACTCACAGGCCAACTGGGTGCGGCTGCCCCCAGGCTCAGCAGGGACGGATGTGTGATGGGCACAGGAATGGTTACGAGTGACCAAGAATTTGCAAAACCTAGTCCAGACGACCCCTGAGATCCTGTCCTGGCCCATGTTCATCTCATCAGATGTCAAGTGCTACAGACATGGCCACAAGCCACCTGAGATGGCTCTGAGGGGCCAGACAAGGAACTGATGCTTCTGACCCTTTCTACCTGGAACCCCATTTTCCGGAGCAGAATCTGCAGCCCAGGGGTGGGGCTTGGGCAGGCGTGCCTTCCAGGCTGTCCCCCACGGTCCCCTCCCCTCCTCCTGGTCCCTTGAGGAGTGGCACCATGATTCTGTGACAGTCGGCACTGGCAGCTGTCAGAGCTGTCTCACTCCCTGAGCGCACCTCTTAATGAGAGCCCATTAAGCCTCCTTTTATTACCGCACAATTACTGCTGTCAGAGGGGCTTTGTTCTCTTTATTCTGGAAATAAAACAGTTTTAAATCCCCAGAGCAAGAGAAGAACATACCACCTTGGGGGTCTTTCTGGGGAAGGTGTGGGGCTCCGGGTCCCCAGGCTCCTGTGGACCTAGTCAGCGAGCAAACATGGCCGGGAGGCGGCAGGACAGCAGCTGGTGCTTCTGCGGCCGGAGGGGAGCAGCGGGGCCGCTCATCTCTGGGCCCAGAGCTGTGGGAAGCTGCCATGGGCCCCATCCGGTCCTCCTCACTTCTTCTGGCCCCCTGACTGCCATCATCACCCGAACTGCCTCTAAGGCACACCAGGGCCTGGCGACGCAGGCAGTGCTGGGACCGTTATTCCCTTCACAGTGAGAAAACCAGATGGTAAGTGGCCTGCCAGGGTCTCACAGGTGGACAGTAGGAATAAGAATAATCATTCATTAAGCATTTTCCGTCACATTACACCATTTTGCTTACCCATCACCACGGCCCGTGAAGGAGGCACTAGCGTCTCATTTTATGGTGAGGCTCAGAGGCGTTAGGCAAAGTGTCCTGGTTCATCAGCTCCTGTGTGATGAGCTGGGATTTGAACCCAGATTTTTCTGCCTCTTAGCTTCTCAGCCTGTCCTTTCCTCAGTCTCCCAAGAATGTGCCTGGGCTGGGCCAGGACCTCAAGGGTGCTCAGGGACGCTGTGCTGCGCCAGCGTACTGAGGGGATCAGAATGCGTGTCTCCAAACCCCAAAAGGCGCTGTGCATTGGGGAGTGGGTGGACCGGAGTAAGTCGTGGTCCTTCCCCCCGAGAGTAAGGGAGACCCCTGAGTGAGCTAGAAATGCCTGTCTCCGCGGTCATCATGCACTGCACCCTGCTAGGGGAGCCGCCTCAGTGAGAGCATGGCAGGCAGAGAAGGCGAGAAGGGCAGCCAGAGGTGGAGGGGAAGTGTGAGCAAAAGCACAGAAGGGCAGAGGGTGAGGGGCAGCTGGGAGTCGGTGAGGGCATTCGGGTGGCTGCGATGCCTGATGCTGGGGAGGAGCTGAGCAGGAAGAGCCCCTCTGGAAGGGGTCCCCTACTTCTCTCTGGGGCCTCGAGTGGGGCTGGCTCCCCACTCCACCCCCAACCCTGTCCAGGGAGGGCACTGCTGCCTGGCCAGAGAGGCAGCCAGGGTTCAGGTGTGAAAAGAAGGCTACCCCAGCCCCTTTCATGAGGCAGCCTGGGGGGGCGGGGGTGGAGGAGGGAGGAACTCAGAGTCCACCCCACAGAATGACCTTCCTTCTCTGCCCTGCAGATCCCCCCATACCTGAGGCTCTAATCCTCTAGGGTGGTCATGAGAGCCGAAGCTGATAACAAGACCACCCCTGTAGAGTGAACACACTAGAAGGATGTGAGTGAAAGGGCCTTGGGTGTCAGAGAGGAAGGACTTCTGAGCTATCCTCGCGTCCAGCCCTCATTTTTTTTTTTTTTTTTTTTTTTT
>NW_020837979.1:9266356-9287697 GCF_003676395.1 Aethalodelphis obliquidens | reverse complement strand
GGGGCACAAACCCACGTCCCCTGCATCGGCAGGCAGACTCTCAACCACTGCGCCACCAGGGAAGCCCCAGCCCTCATTTTATAGAGGAAGAACCAGGCGCAGGGAAGCCGTATCACGTGCCCAGGGTGGGACACAGTGGAGACGGATCCCGGCCTTCCCTCCTGCCCTGTGCTGCCTCCAGGCTGGAAACTCTTCTCACTTTCTTTGCCTGCCCCTGACCCAAAATATGCCTCCTGAGCCTGCCATGCTGAGTGGGATCACACCGTGAGGACGGTTTCTTGGAGGTGGTTAATATACATGCCCTTTCAGGCAGGCTTTAAATGGGTATCAGTCACTCATACTATAGTATGAATTAGTTTCATCAGCTGCTCCCCCCTGAACTAACAAAGCAAGGGCCTTGATAGAATGAGGATTTTTAAGAAAGGGGCAGAGAAAGAGATAACTGTGGATCCTCTAGCTTTGTTCAGGCAGGACAAGCTTAAATGGGCCCAAGGCAGCTGTTACAGTACAAAGAGAAGGCCTGGTTTCAAATCCAGTTTCTCGAATTTATTCACTCTGAGCTCCAAGTCCTACCTCTGTAAAGTGGCAGCAGGGAACTGACTGAATCAGAAGTCTCTTCCAGGCTGACATTCTAGTTTTCCTCACCACAAACAAGAGGGTCCCAGGAAGGAGATAGGCTGTCTTCCAGTCCCCCCAGCCCCACCCCCCGAGTCCCAGGACAGGAAGGCCAGGCCTCAGGGCCCTTCGTGTCATGGGTCAAGTCCTGGTGCATCTCTCCATGAAGACAGGAAGACGGGCTCCAGCAGGGCTCCAGTCACAGAAGGAAATTCCTGCCTTGTCAGCACAGCAGGAAGCAGACTGAACCTCAGCCCAACTCCATCTTTGCCTTGTAACGACCTCTTCCAGGGAGCAGGACCTGACTCCCCCGTGACAAACATAAACATCTGCTCTATTTGTGAGTCCTGTACAGCTGACAGAGCTCTGTCGTGTCCATTATTTCTCTCTTTTTATATATAGTGAAGTACAGTATAATTATCATATGATGAAGTACCCAAAATCTTAACTGTACAGCTCCGTGAATCTCTACAAATATACACACACCCCTGTATCCATCACTCACATCAAGATTATAAATGAAACTTGCAACGGTATAATTTACCGTCTTCGTCTTTTGTGCTAGTGTTACCATATACTTTATTTCTACATTTTTATTAATTTTTGCTTCAAACAGCCCAAAGGCTTTTGTTTCTGTTGTGAAAAAAAATTCGTCTCTTCTATTTGTCTACATGTTTACAATGTCTGATGCTCTCCATTTCCTTCTGGTAGTCTAGATTTCCGTCTGGGATTCTTTCCCTTGGCCTGAAGAACTTCCATTAGTATTTCTTGTAGTGTAGGTTTCCTTACAATGAATTCTCCAAACTTTTATTTGTCTAAAAATGTCTTAATTTGGCCTTTATTGTTGAAGGAGATTATTATTGGATGTAGACTTCTAAGTTTGCAGGTTTTGTTTCCTTTAAGCCTTTAAAATTGTTCTTCAATTGTCTTCTGGCTTCCTTAGTTTCTAATAAGTTAGTGGGACTTCCCTGGTGGTCCAGTGGTTAAGACTCCACGCTCCCAATGCAGGGGGCCTGGGTTCGATCCCTGGTCAGGGAACTAGATCCTGCATGCTGTAACTAAAAGATCCCACATGCCTCAACAAAGATCCCACATGCCACAACTAAGACCCAGCACAACCAAATAAATAAATATATATTTTTTAAAGTCAGTTATTGTTCTTACTGTTTTTCCTCTGAATGTAATATGACTATAATTTCTGGATGATTTTAAGACTTTCTCTTTACTTCTGTTTTCTAGCTTGATTATAATGTTCCTAGAAATAGCCTTCCTTATATTTATCCTACTTGTTTTACTGAGATTATTAAATCTGTGGGTTGACATCTTTCATCAGTTTTGGAAAATGTTCAGTCATTCTTTCTGCAGCTGTTTACTCTCCCCATTCTCTCTCTCCTTTTCTTCTCGGACTCCAATTATACATATGTCATACTATTTAATATTGTTTCATAGGTTTTGTTGCTCTATTCCAAGGGCTGGCAAACTTTTTCTCTAAAGGATCAGAGTGTAAATATTTTAGGCTTTTCAGGCCATATGGTCTCTGTCACAACTACTCAGCAATGCCACTGTGGTACTAAACCAGACATAGATAATACTTAAACAAATCAGAATGCCTATGTCTCAATAAAACTTCATTTATAAAAATAAGCAGCAGGGGACTTCCCTGGTGGCACAGTGGTTAAGAATCTGCCTGCCAACTCAGGGGACACAGGTTCGATCCCTGGTCCGGGAAGATCCCACATGCCGTGGAGCAACTAAGCCCTTGTGCCACAACTACTGAGCCTGTGCTCTAGAGCCTGCGAGCCACAACTACTGAAGCCTGCGCTCTGCAGGCTACTACTCAGCCTGGTGCTCTGCAACAAGAGAAGCCACTGCAA
This sequence comes from Aethalodelphis obliquidens, assembly GCF_003676395.1. Taxonomy (NCBI): domain Eukaryota; kingdom Metazoa; phylum Chordata; class Mammalia; order Artiodactyla; family Delphinidae; genus Aethalodelphis; species Aethalodelphis obliquidens. Next base: position 9,285,208 of record NW_020837979.1, on the reverse strand, counting down.
TGAGAAGCCCGCCCACCACAACCAAGAGTAGCCCCCACTCGCTGCAACTAGAGAAAGACCACACACAGCAGTGAAGACCCAATGCAACCAAAAATAAAATTAATTAATTTAATTTAAAAATAGATTTAAAAAATAATAAGCAGAAGGCTAGATTTGGCCCATGGATCCACAGGCTGCTGACTTTTACTGTAGTCTGCTACTGGTGGTGGTTTCTTTCTACGCTTCAGTTTGGATAATTTATTTTGACTGGCCTTTAAGTTTTCACTGATCCTTTCTTCTGTTGTATCCAATCTGCTATCAAGCCTATTAAATGAATATGTCATTTCAGATATTGTATTTTTTAATTCCAGAGTTTCAATTTGCTTATTTTTTAACAGACTTTATTTTTATAGCAGTTTTATATTCACAGCAAAATTGAGCTGGAAGTGCAGAGAGTTCCCATATTCTCCCTGTCCCTACTGTCAACATCCCTCACCAAAGTGGTACGTTTTTCACAATTGATAAACCCACATTGACACATCATTATCACCCAAAGTCTATAGTTTACATTAGGGAACCCTCTTGGTGTTGTATATTCTATGGGTTTGGGCAAACGTATCATGACAGGTATCCACCACTGTAGTATCACTGTAGCGACGTAGTATCACTGAATAGTTTCAGTACCCTAAAAATCCTATGTTCTCTATCTGTTCATCACTCCCCCGCTAAACTCCTGGCAACCACTGATCGTTTTACTGTCTTCATAGTTTTGCCTTTTCCAGAATATCATACAGTTGGAATCACAGTACATAGCCTTTCCAGAATGGCTTCTTTCACTTAATAAAATGTGTTTAAGATTCTTCCCTGTCTTTTAATGGCTTGATAGCTCATTTATTTTTAGCACTGAATAATATTCCATTGTCTGGATATAGCGCAGTTTATCCATTCACCTACCAAATGACAAAACTGCTTCCAAGTTTTGGCTATCATTAATAAACATTCATATGCAAGTTTTTGTGTGAACATAAGTTTTCAACTCATTTGGGTAAAAACCAAGTAGCACAATTGCTGGATTATATGGTAAGAATATGTTTAGTTTTGTGAGAAACTGCTAAAGTGTCTTCCAAAGTGGTTGTACCATTTTGCATTTCCACCAAGAGTGAATGATAGTTCCTATTTTCCCACGTTCTTACTGGCATTTGGTGTTGTCAGTGTTTTGGATTTTGGCCATTCTAATAGGTGTGTAGTGGTATCTCATTGTTGTTTTAATTTGTAGTACCTTAATGATATATGATGTTGAGCATCTTTTCATATACTTATTTTGCCATCTGTATATCTTCTTTGGTGAAGTCTCTCTTCAGGTCTTTTTCCATTTCATTGAGTTGTTCTTTTTTTTTTTTTTTTTTGCCACACTGGCAAGTGGGTCTTAGTTTCCTGACCAGGGATTGAACCCACGCCCACTGCATTGGAAGTATGGAGTCTTAACCACTGGACTGTCAGGAAAGTCCTAGAGTTATTCATTTTCTTATTATTGAGTTTTAAGAGCTCTTTGTATGTTTTGGATAACAATCCTTTATCAGATAAGTATTTTGCAAGTATTTTCTCCCGGTCTGTGACTTGTCTTATTCTCTGACAGTGTCTTTCACAGAGCAGAAGTTTTAAATTTTAATTAAGTGTAGTTTATCAAATAGTTCTGTCGTGGAATCATGTCTTTGTGTTATAGCTAAAAAGTCATCACCATACCCGAGGTCATGTAGATTTTCTCCTATATTATCGTCAAGGAGTTTTATCATTTTGCACTTTACATTCATGCCTTTGATCCATTTTGAGGTAATTTTTATGAAAGATGTAAGGTCTGTGTCTAGATTAATTTTTTGCATGCAGCTATCCAATTGTTCCAGTACCATTTGTTGAAAAGACTGTCTTTTCTCCATTGTATTGCCTTTGCTCCTTTGTCAAAGATCGGTTGAATATATCTGTTTGGACTTACTTCTGGGTTCTCTACTTTATTCTATTAATCTATTTGTCTATTCCTTCACCAAAACCATACCATCTTGATTGTAGCTGATTTATAGTAAGTCTTGAAGTCAAGTAGTGTCAGTTCTACAACTTTTTTCTTCTCCTTCAGTGTTGTGTTGGCAATTTTAGGTCTTTTGCCTCTTCACATAAACTTCAGAACCAGGTGGTTAATATCCACAAATTAATTTGCTGGGATTTTGATTGGGATTGTATTGAATCTACAGATCAAGTTGGGAAGAACTGACATCTTGACAATAGTGAATTTTCTTATTCATGAACATGGAATTACTCTCCATTTATTTACTTATGTGATTTCTTTTGTCAGAGTTTTGTATTTTCCTCATATATATCTTGTACATATTTTGTTACATTTACACTTAAGTATTTCATTTGGTGGGGTGTTAATGTAAATGGTATTTTTTTCAATTTAATTTTTCTCTTGTTCATTGCTGACATATAGAAAAGCAATAGACTTTTGCTTATTAACTTTCTATCCTGCAACCTTTCTACAATCACTTACTAGTTTTAGGAATTTTTTTTGTTGCTGTTGTCAATTTTTTGAGATTTTCTACACACACAATTATGTCATCTGTGGACAAAGTTTTATTTCTTCCTTTCCAATCAGTATATATTTTATTTTATTTTATTGTCTTATTGCATCCACTAAGACTTCCAGTATGATGTTGAAAAGGAGGGATGAGAGGGAACATCCTTGTCTTCTTCCTGATCTTAGCAATAAAGCTTCTAGTTTCCCACCATTAAGTTTGATGTTAGCTGTACATTTTTGGTAGATGTCCTTTATCAAATTGAAGAAGTTCCCCTCTATCCCTAGTTTGCTGAGAGTTTTTATCATGAATGGGTGTTGGATTCTGTGAATGTTTTTTCTGCCTCTATTGATATGATCATGTGATTTTTCTTCTTTGGCTTGTTGATGGATTACATTAACTGGTTTTCAAATGTTGAGCCAGCCTTGCATACCTGGAATAAATCCCATTTGGTTGTGGTGTATAATTCTTTTTATACATGCTGGGTTCAATTTGCTAATATTTTGTTGAAGATTTTTGCATCTATGTTTATGAAAGATATTGGTCTGTAGTTTTCTTTTCTTGCAATGTCTTTGTCTGGTTTTTGTATTAGGGTAATAATGGCCTCACCAAATAAGTTAGGGAAGTATTCCCTCTGCTTCTATCTTCTGCAAGAGATTGTAGAGAATTGGTATGATTTCTTCCTCAAATGTTTAGTAGAATTCACCAGTGAACCCATCTGAGCTTGGCATGTTCTCTTTTAGAAGGTTATTATTGCCTTAATTTCTTTAATATATATAGGCCTATTCAAATTGTCTATTTCTTCTTGTGTAAGCTTTGGCAGATTGCATTTTTCAAAGAATTGTTCATTTTATCCAGGTTATCAAATTTGTGGGCATAGAGTTGTTCATAATATTCCTTTATTATCCTTTTAATAAAGGATCTGTAGTAATGTCCCCTCTTTCATTTCTGGTATTAGTAATTTGTGTCTTCTCTCTTTTTTTCTTTCTTAGCCTGGCTAAAGCCTTGTCAATTTTATTTATCTTTTCAAAGAGCCAGCGTTTGAGTTTGTTGGTTTTCTCTACTTCTTCTTTTCAATTTCACTGATTTCTGCTCTAATTTTTTTCCTTCTACTTACTTTGGATTTAATTTACTCTTCTTTTTCTAGTTTCCTAAGGTGGAAGTTTATATGACTGATTTCAGATCTTTCTTCTTTTCTAACATATACATTTAATGCTATAAATCTCCTCCAAGCACTGCTTTCACTGCATCACACAAATTTTGATAAGTTTATTTTCATTTTTATTTAGTTCAAAATATTTTAAAATTTATCTTGAGATTTCTTCTTTGACCCATATATTATTTAGAAGTGTGTTGTTTAACCTCCAATTATCTGGGGATTTTTCCAGCTAGCTTTCTGTTATTGATTTCCAGTTTAATTCAATTTTGGCCTGAGAGCACACATTGCATGATTTCTATTGTTTTAAATTGTTAAGGTATGTTTTATGGCTCAGAATGTGATCTACATTTGTGAAAATTTCATGTGAGCTTGATAAGAAGGTGTATTCTGCTGTTGTTGAATGAAGTAGTCTATACATTTTCTGCCTGATGGATCTGTCCATTTCTGATAGAGGCGTGTTCAAGCCTCTGATTTTAATAGTGGATTCATCTATTTCTTCTTGCAGTTCTACCAGTTTTTGCCTCACGTATTTTGATGCTCTGTTGTTATATGCATACACATTAATAATTGTTATGAATCTTAAAGAACTGACTGCTTTATCATTATGTAATGCCCCTCTTTATCCCTAATAACTTTCATTGCTCTGAAATCTGCTCTGTCTTAAAACTGATATAGCTAAAACCACTTTCTCTAGGTTAGCATTAGCATGGTATATCTTTCTCCATCCATTTACTTTTAATCTATATGTGTCTTTACATTTAAAGTGGATATGGTGTAGACAACATATAGTGAAGTCTTGTTTTTTGATCCACTCTGACAATCTTTGTCTTTTACTTGATGTATTTAGACCATTAACATTTAAAGTGATCATTGATATAGTTGGATCAATATTTACCATATTTGTTACTATTTTCTATTTGTTACATTGTTCTTGGCTCCAGTTCTTTTCTTCCACTCCTTTTTTGCCTTTTGTGGTTTTTTTTTTTTTTTTTTTTTTTTGCGCTACACGGGGCTCTCACTGTTGTGGCCTCTCCCGTTGCAGAGCACAGGCTCCGGACGCGCAGGCTCAGCAGCCATGGCTCACGGGCCCAGCCGCTCCACGGCATGTGGGATCTTCCCAGACCGGGGCACGAACCCATGTCCCCTGCATCGGCAGGTGGACTCTCAACCACTGTGCCACCAGGGAAGCCCCCTTTTGTGGTTTTAATTGGGTATTTTTTATGATTCCATTTTCTCTCCTTTCTTAGCATATCAGTTATATTTCTTTTTTTTTTTTTTACACTTTTTTTTTTAGTGGTTGCTCCAGAGTCTGCAATATACATTTACAACTAATCCAAATCCACTTTCAAATATTACTATACCACTTCATGGGCAATGTGAGTACCTTATAATAACAAAATAATCCTAATTCCTCCCTCCAGTCCATGTAACATTGCTGTCATTCATTTCACTTATATGTGTGTATATTTATATATGTATATACACATACATAAGTATATATATGTACATAATTGAATACATTGTTGCTGTCATTATTTTGAACAAACTGTTATCTGTTAGATCAATTAAGAATAAGAGAAGTTTTGTTTTACTTTCATTTAGTCCTTCTCTGATGCTCTTCCTTTAGTTATATAGATCCAATTTTCTGACCTATATCATTTTCCTTCTCTCTAAAGAACTTCTTTTAACATTTCTTGTAAGGCAAGTATCCTGGCAACAAATTCCCTCAATTTTTGTTTGAGAAAGTCTTTATTTCTCCTTCACTTCTGAAGGGTAATTTTACAGAGTACAGAATTCTGTGCTAATGGATTTTTTTTCTTCTCAACACTCTAAGTATTTCACTCCACTTTCTTCTTGATTATATGATTTCCGAGGAGAATTCAGACATAATTTTCATCTTTGCTCCACTATAGGTAAGTTTTTCCTCCCTCTGGCTTCTTTCCAGATTTATTTAATCTTTGATTTTCTACAGTTTTTATTCGATATGCCTAGGTATAGTGGGTTGTTGTTGGGTTTGTTTGTTTGAAATTTATCATACATAGTGTTCTCTGAGTGCTATGGTCTGAGTGTTTGTATTCCTCCAAAATTCATATGTTGAAACCTAGCGCCCAGTATAGTGTATTAGGAAGTAGGGTCTTTGAGAGCTGATTATCATGAGCGCAGAGCTCTCATGAATAGAATTAGTGCCCTAGTAAAGGAAGCTCAAGAAAGCTCCCTTACTCCTTCCACCATGTGAGGTTATAGTGAGAAGATGGCCACTTATGAACTAGGAAGCAGGCTCTCACCAGGCACAGTACCTGATCATGCTAACACCCTGATCTCAGACTTCTAGACTCCAGAACTGTGAGAAACAAATTTATGTCACCCAGTCTGTGGTATTTTGTTATAGCAGACTGAACTAAGACACTAAGCTTCCTGATTCTGTGGTTTTGTGTCTGACATTAATTTGGAGAAATTCTCTATCATTATTGCTTTAAACATTTATCCTCTTTCTTTTCCTTTCTTCTCCTTCTGGTATGGCCTTTATGCACATATTATAACTTTGGTACTTGTCCCACAGTTCTTAGATATCCTGTACCATTTTTTGTCTTTTTGCTCTTTGCTTTTCCATTTTGGAAGTTTCTCTTGATGTATCATCAAGCTCAGAGATTCTTCTCTCAGCCATGTCCAGTCTACTAATGAGTCCATTGAAGGCATTCTTCATTTCTGTTGCAGTGTTTTTTATCTCTAGCATTTCTTTTCAATTCTTTCTTAGAATTTACATCCACCTGCTTACATTGCCCATCTGTTCTTGTGGACTGTCTACTTTAACCATTAGCACCCTTAGCATATTAATCATTGTTGTTTTAAATTTCTAGTCTAATCATTCAAACATCTCTTCCATATCTGAGTCTGCTTCTGATACTTGCTCTGTTTCTTCAAAACTGGGTTTTTCTCCTGGGCATATTCCAGAGAAAACTCTAATTTGAAAAGACACATGCACCCCAATGTTCACAGCAGCACTATTTACAATAACCAAGACATGGAAGCAACCTAAATGTCCATCAACAGATGAATGGATAAAGAAGATATGAGATATATATATATATATATATATATATATATAAAAAATAGAATATTACTCAGCCATAATATTACTCAGCCATAAAAATGAATGAAGTAATGCCATTTGCAGCAACATGGATGGACCTAGAGATTATCATACTAAGTGAAGTAAGTGAGACAGAGAAAAACAAATATCATATAATATCACTTATATGTGGAATCTTAAAAAATGATATAAATGAACTTATTTACAAAACAGAAATAGAATCACAGACATACAAAACAAACTTATGGTTATCAAAGGGGATAGTGGGGGGTGGGGAGAGATAAATTAGGAGTTTGGGATTAACATAGACATCCTACTATATACAACATAGGTAAACAACAAGGACCTACTCTATACCACAGGGAAATAGATTCAATATCTTGTAATAACCTATAATGGAAAAGAATATATATATATATATATATAAATGAATCACTTTGCTGTATTTGAAACTAACACAACACTGTAAATTAACTATACTTCAATTTTTTCTTTTTTTTTAAAGAATCATCTTTTTTTTTAATTTTATTTATTTTGGGCTGCGTTGGGCCTTCGTTGCTGCACGCAGACTTTCTCTAGTTGCGGGGAGTAGGGACCACCCTTCGCTGCGGCATGCAGGCTTCTCATTGCGGTGGCTTCTCTTGTTGTAGAGCACTGGCTCTAGGGCGCACGGGCCTCAGCAGTTGTGGCACGCGGGCTCAGTAGTAGTGGCTCGCGGGCTCTAGAGCACAGGCTCAGTAGTTGTGGCACACGGGCCCAGCCACTCCGCGGCATGTGGAATCCTCCCGGACCAGGGCTCGAACCCATGTCCCCCGCATTGGCAGGCGGATTCTTAACCACTGCGCCACCAGGGAAGTCCCTTCGATTTTTTTTCCCCCTTCAATTTTTAAAACCTGTGTTTTTTGCCTTTTAGTGTGCCTGTAAATTTTTTTTTCCTGAGAGCTAGACAGGATGTACTGAGTAAAAGGTACTGTGGTAAATAAGCCTTTAGTAATGTGGTGATAAGGTGTCAGGAGAGGGAAAGTATTCTGTAGTTCTATGATTAGATTCCAGTCTTTTAGTGAGCCTGTGCCTCTGAACAGTTAACTTTGCACATGCTCCCTAGTTTTGCCCTGCTACGTGGGCCAAGATGACTAGAGCGGACCTGGATATTTTACTTCCTCCAAGTCCATTAGACAAAAATCCATTTAGGCTCTGGCAAAATAGTTTCTCTTGAGGACAGACCTTAAGAACAGAATTCTCTAGCATATTTCAAAGTGGTTCCTTTAACCACCTTCTGCCAGAAGCATGAGACGATTTTTCTCTCATATTCTCTGTGAGAACCTAGTCAAGATCAGACTTGTTCACACTGACCCTCCAGCAATTCATTAATTACATTTTAGGTTTCCTACCCCAGTCCTTGATCCCACAGAGCTTCCTGCTCCAGCATGTTTTTGTTTTTTGTCTTGTTTTTTGTTATGGGTTTACTTTTCTTTTTCATTTCTTTATATATAATTCTTTTTTTAATATTTATTTATTCATTTGGCTGTGCCTGGTCTTAGTTGCGGCACATGGAATCTTCGTTGCAGCATGCGGGATCTTTAGTTGCGTCGTGCAGGATCTTTTGTTGCGGCATGTGAGATCTAGCTCCCTGACAGGGATAGAACCCAGGCCTCCTGCATTGGGAGCGCAGAGTCTTAACCACTGGACCACCAGGGAAATCCCTGCTCCAGCATGTTTTGATTCTTTTCATTTGCCTGTCTGTCTCTTTAATTTTGGGGACAGCAGTTTGCCTGTGGCCTTACTTCTCTAACCACTCTAAGAAGAGTTGCTGATTTTTTCAGTTTGTTCAGTTTTTTCTTTGTTGTTAGGATGCAGTAATGACTTCCAAGCTCCTTACATACCAGATCGGAAATGGAAGTCCCATCTGCTTAATTTTTTTAGCATTTCCATTTCTCTAGTTTGTTCAATTTATTTCTAAATGCCTTAAGATATTTAGAGTTGTTATTTTAAGTCTTTGTCTGTTAATTCCAACATCTAAGTAATATGTGGATCTTCTACTGGTTACTTTTTCTCTTGATTGTGATTTAACATTTTCTTGCTCCTTTGTATGTCTAATAATTTTGTACTATATGCCAGACATTGTGTATAAAAGAATAATAGACACTGAAGTAGGTATACCCCCTCACCAGCAGAGGCCACACCCTTTCCTCTGTCAGAGGGCTAGCATGAAGGTTTATCTCACTGATCTTATAAAGAGTTGAGCTAAAAACCCAGAATTGCCAAAGCAATCCTGAATAAAAAGAACAAAGCAGGAGGCATAACCCTCCCAGACTTCAGACAATACTACAAAGCTACAGTAATCAAAACAGCATGGTATTAGCACAAAAACAGACATATGGGTCAATGGAACAGAATACAGAGTCCAGAAATAAACCTACACATCTATAGTCAATTAAGGAGGCAAGAATATACAATGGGAAAAAGACAGTTTCTTCAGCAAGTGGTGTTGGGAAAGTTGGACAGCCACGTGTAAATCAATGAAGTTAGAACACACCCTCTCACAATACACAATAAAAAACTTAAGATGGCTTTAAAACTTAAACATAAGACATGACACCATAAAACTCCCAGAATAGATCATAGGCAAAACATTTTCTGACACAAATCATACCAGTGTTTTCTTAGGTCGGTCTCCCAAGGCAATAGAAATCAAAGCAAAAATAAACAAATGAGATCTAATCAAACTTACAAGCTTTTGCACTGCAAAGGAAACCATAAACAAAACAAAAAGACAACCTACAGACTGGGAGTAAATATTTGCAAATGATGCAACCAACAAGGGATTAATTTCCAAAATATACAAATAGGTCATACAACTCAACAACAACAAAAGAAAAAAATTATCCAATCAAAAAATGGGCAGAAGACCTAATTAGACATTTCTCCAAAGAGGACATAGAGATGGCCAATAGGCACATGAAAAGATGCTCATCATCGCTAGTTAAATGCAAATTAAAAATACAATGAGGTACCACCTCACACTGATCAGAATGGCCATCATTAAAAAGTCTACAAATAACAAATGCTGGAGAGGGTATGGAGAAAAGGGAACCCTCCCACACTGTAGGTGGGAATGTAAATTGGTGCAGCCACTAGAGAAGACAGTATGGAGGTTCCTCAGAAAACTAAAAATAGAATTACCATATTAACCAGCAATCCCAATCCTGGGCATATATCTGGGCAAAACTCTCATTCAAAAAGATACACACAGGGCTTCCCTGGTGGCGCAGTGGTTGAGAATCTGCCTGCCAATTCAGGGGACGTGGGTTCGAGCCCTGGTCTGGGGGGGGTCCCACATGCTGCGGAGCAACTGGGCCCGTGGGCCACAACTACTGAGCCTATGCGTCTGGAGCCTGTGCTCTGCAACAAGAGAGGCCACAACAGTGAGAGGCCCGTGCACCGCGATGAAGAGTGGCCCCACTCGCCGCAACTAGAGAAAGCCCATGCACAGAAATGGAGACCCAACACAGCCATAAATAAATAAATAAAAATTTTTAAAAAATGATACACACACCCCTATGTTCATAGCAGCACTATTCACAATAGCCAAGACATTGAAACAACCTAAATGTCCATCAACAGATGAATGGATAAAGAAGATGTGGTACATATATACAATGGAATATTACTCAGCCATAAAAAAGACTGAAATAATGCCATTTGCAGCAACATGGATGCAACTAGTGAAGTGAAGTAAGTCAGAAAGAGAAAGACAAATACCATATGATATTACTTATATGTGGAATCTAAAATATGACACAAATGAACTCATCTATGAAACAGTAGCAGAATCACAGACATAGAGAACAGACTGGTGGTCACCAAGGGGGAGGGGGTTGGGGGAGGGATGGAGTGGGAGGTTGGGGTTAGCAGATGTAAGCTTTTATATATAGAACGGAAAAACAACAAGGTCCTACTCTATAGCACAGGGAACTATATTCAGTATCCTATGATAAACCATAATAGAAAAGAATATTAAAAAAAGAATGTATAGGGCTTCCCTGGTGGCGCAGTGGTTGAGAGTCCGCCTGACAACGCAGGGGACACGGGTTCGTGCCCCGGTCTGTGAAGATCCCTCATGCCGCGGAGCAGCTGGGCCCGTGAGCCATGGCCACTGAGCCTGCACATCCAGAGCCTGTGCTCTGCAACGGGAGAGGCCACAACAGTGAGAGGTCTGCGTACCGCAAAAAAAAAAAAAAAAAAAAAGAATATATATATATGTATACGTATATATATATCTGAATCACTTTGCTGTATAGCAGAAATTAACATAACATTGTAAATCAACTGTACTTCAATTAAAAAAGAAAAAAAGAGTTGCGCTAGATGGGAGCTGAGTTAGTTTTATTTCATGGAGGTTTCAATATTTCAAGGGTGAGTTCAGTACCTTCCCCTCCAGGGCTTTGGATCTAAGTACTGTCTCTGTCTCTGTCTCTCTCTCTCATTCTCCTTCTCTTTGCCAGACCTGCCTCCAGTTGATGCTTATCCAGCCAAACCCCATGGAAGAGAACTAGCAGGCCAGCTACTAAGGGGTAGCTTTATATTGGGGGCTCCTCCAGATTCTAATCTGCCACATAGGTTTACCCAGTTGTTGAGAGTTGGGACGTTTTCTCCTTTCCCAGCAAATTCCCTCCACCTGTCAGGCCTGCTCCTCCACTACCCAGTTTAGGAGGCCGCCCCCACTAGGCAGCATGAAAGCAACTGCCAGTCTCTTCTCTCCTGGAAGGGCTTGATCCTCTCTGCAACGTATTTCATTTATACCCTGCATCTGTGTCCAGAGCTTTCCTATGGCTTTAAAGAAAGCATTTATTTATTTATTTATTTATTTATTTTTGGCTGTGTTAGGTCTTCATTGCTGCGCACAGGTTTTCTCTAGTTGCGGAGAGCAGGGGCTACTCTTTGTTGCAGTGCGCAGGCTTCTCATTGTGGTAGCTTCTCTTGTTGCAGAGCACGGGCTCCAGGCGTGTGGGCTTCAGTAGTCGTGGCACGCGGGCTTCAGTAGTTGTGGCTAGCGGGCTCTAGAGCGCAGGCTCAGTAGTTGTGGCGCACGGGCTTAGTTGCTCCGTGGCATGTGGGATCTTCCCGGACCAGGGCTTGAACCCGTGTCCCCTGCATTGGCAGGTGGATCCTTAACCACTAGGCCACCAGGAAAGCCCCTGCCCCACTTACTGACTGGTGAGCTTGGGCATTTGTTTTCCACTTTCCTGGCTCCCCGGGAGGACCGGCCAGGGCACGGGCAGCAGATGCACCAGTAACGAACAGAGAGCTCACTTCCAAGCCCCACGTCCCTGCTGACCTCAGTCAGGTCTGGGTCCTCCTCAGTGGTAGCAAAGCTTTCCTGCTGCTCCAATGGAACAGTGTCCCCTCCCACCGATAAACAGGTTTGAAGTTCATAACTGGTACACAAGGTCACCAAAGGGCCCTTGAGAGTGTGTAGGAGAAAGATCTGAGGTCAAGGAATCTTTGAAATCCTAGGTCTGCCACTGATCAGTCCTGTGACCTTGGACAATCACTTGACCTCATGGAGCTCAACTTCCTTATCTGAAAAGGAGGATGATAATAGCACCTGAGATGAGATGGTCCATGTATAACGCACACACAGTGCACTGACGTGTTCAATAATATCCATTGTCTGCCTCTCTCCCTTCTCTCCCCTGCCCCAGGCCCGAGGAGCTACAGAAACCTGCAGACATGATCAAGCACCCCCTATCAGTGACCTCTGAAAAATCAGAGTGACGTGAAATGTGCCAATGGATAAGTGATGGAGAAATTTGTGCCCATTTTCAAAGAAGGGATTCAGGAACCTGCACACAGATAAGCCTAAATTTTATCTCTAGCAAGATTCTTAAATTATTCAACAGCTGTATTTACAAGAGCTGAAAACAGCATCTGCAGGCTTTTCTAGAGGAAAGCGATGGTCCCCTTCCCCACTTTGATATTTGACTGGCATTTGGAGGAGGATGTTAGAAGCACAGCATTTCTCGATTTGACAAACTTATCTCATGACTCCCTGGAGGTGATGTTTACAGGTTATAGCACAATTGCGTATTTTCACAGGTGACTGAACAATTAATTATTCATAGAGTGGGCCTCTGATACTCAGCCACAGGGGACCATCCTGCCCAAAAATCTAGGCAGTGAGTTGGATGGGCTATAGTATGCATATTAATCAACCTCGAGGATCACACTGGCTGGAAAGGATGGTGCGCTCATTGAATGATGGGATCCAGATTCAAAAGTAACCCAAGAGCGTGGAGCAGGGACTTCCCTGGCAGTCCAGTGGTTAAGACTTCGCCTTCCAATGCAGAGGGTGCAGGTTTGATCCCTGGTCGGGGAGCTAAGACCCCACATGCCTCAGGGCCAAAAAACCGAAAACATAAAACAGAAGCAATATCGTAAGAAATTCAATAAAGACTTTAAAAGTGGTCCACGTCAAAAATTAAAAAATCTTAAAAAAAAAAAGTGTGGGGCAGTGGATGCACTCTCAGACATTGCCACTTTGGGAAAAGATCTGTTAGTTTCTTATAAAATTAAATATATATCTTCCTATGAGTCAGCAATTCTAATATGAAATATTTACTCAAGAGAAATGAAGATCTATGTCCGCACAAAAAAGCTCGTACACAAATGTTCTTAGCAGGTTCATTCATAATAGCCAACAGCTAGAAACAGCCCAGGTGTCCATCAACAGGACAACAGACAAACACACTGTGATATAATCATACAACACTATTCAATGACAGAAAGGAACAAACTACAAGTATAGGCAACAATGTGGGTGAATCTCAAAATATTATGCTGATTTTTTAAAAAGTCTGACACTGCAAGATTCTATTGATTTGAGTTTCTAGACTGGGCAAAACCTATCAAAACAGTGTTTGCCTCTAGAGGGTTAAGATGGACATTGCCAGGGAAGGGGCATGGAAGAGCTTTCTGGGGTGAAGACAATGTTCTCTATCTCAAGAGCAGTTTGGGTTACACAGGTGTTTCCATTTCTGGAAATGTGTGTGTCTTTCGCTGTATATACCTTTAAAAACATAAACATACTGAACTCTAGTCAATGTACATGCAGAAATGTTTGGGTGCGTGGGGAAGATAACTGATATCTGCAACTTACTTTGAAAATCGTCCAGAGGTAAGATGGATTGATAGAAGGGTAGAACGATGCGTAGATAGATATATGATACAGCAAGCATAGTAAAATATAAATTGTAGAATCTAGGTGGTGAGTATACAGGTGTTCACTGTACAATTATTTCAACTGTTTTGCATGTTTGAAACTTTCATAACAAGGCGTTCAAAAAATTACCCCAGCAGGATAGGGAGGTGGCTGAGAGCCAATAGGGTGAAATTGAATGCCAGTGAAGGGCAAGGGGTCTCTGCAGGTGTAAAGTGCTCCTTTGCTTAAACAGGGAATGAGAAAGTCCTGGTTCACCAGCAGTTCGTGTTCATAAGGAATGGGTTTCATCCAAGGTTATTATGAGCACATGTGCTGCTGCTGTAATTGATGTGGAATTAATAGATATTTCCATAATCCCTGCTCATGGAGGGCATCCCATCCTATTCCACACTGCTCTCACCCCCTTGATCCTGGAGATCTCACTTTCAAGGAGACCTTAGCAAAGGAGTCAGGATAGGCTGCGTTTTATTGCAGTAACAAAAGATCCCCAGATCTCAATGGCTTCTCTCTCATGTGGGTTGGCTGTGGCTCTGATCCTTGTCATCTTTGCTGGGATCTCAGCTGACAAAGTAGCCTTCATCTAGAATATTCTGTCTGGTGGCAGAAGGAAAAGATACATGGCAAACCACAGACTGGCCCTTACAGCTTCTGCTGAAAGGGACATACAGAGCTTCTGCCCACTTATCATTGGCCAAAGCAAGTAACACGGCTCTACCTTGGTTCAGCTGGACACAGATACCCCAACCTCCTGCAGGGAGAGGTACAGCCGACTATGGCCAACAGTGATTTGCTCTACCTCAAGGACTCTACCGGCATAGTGAAAGGGCTGGGAAAGGTGAGCGGACGAGACCCACTCTACACAGCTCCAGACAGTAGCCTGAGGACACCTCCAATGGCTGGAGTCACTGGCTTTGGGTCACAACAGGAAGCACTTTCTAACAAGAAGGACTGTCCACACTGGGAGCAAAGAGGGCACACGTGACCTGGGCACCTCCATGGCCCAGCATGGTGCCCAGTACTGAAGATCTGATTGTATCCCATCCTCCTTATCCACCTGCAAATACTGGGCCCAGCTGCCCACAAAGCAGTGAGTTCCCTGTGCCTGGAAGGATGCAAGCAGACCCTGGATGGCCATGTGACATCCTGTGGATGGAACCCCTGTATTGGAAGGGTGGTCAGACAAGAGTGGGGCTCAGAGCTGCCAGCTGGGCTGCTGCAGAACCAAGTTTCCAAACATGCGTGCTTTCTGGGAGGCGCCGCAAAGCGGAAACCCCCCAGCGTTGAGCAGCTGCGCAGGGCTCTGAGATCTTGAATGCTGGCCAGGACTGTTACTGACCATCCCTGCGACCTCAAGCAAGGGCCTCGCTGCAGGGGAGGTGGTGCTAAACTAGTGCACTTGTGAGCAATTCAAGCGGCGGGGCCTGGGCTGTGTCTCCAGGACTCTGAGTGCATCTGTCACGGCCAAGCGGTGAGAGCACTGGCCAGCTATCCAATGCGGCCCGCACGACCCACTTAGGGCCTCACCCCTGAGCAGCGGCTCTGGGGAGCTCACGCTCCTACCGTGGGCCTGCCGTATGCAGAGAGACTGGCTGCTCTCTCATCACCGATTTGCTTTCCAAAGGTATCAGACCCCTCTCACCAACGTAATAACTTTTCTCATGAGAACAATCCCTTCTAGTTTGCAAAATGCAAACTGACAGAGCCTCTGCAGGCGCCAAACCTGTGTCCCAGTCAGGGCGGGGATCTGTCTTGGACTCACATTCGCCCCAGGCTGGGTGCTGGACCCAGCTGCCCATTCTGGAAGGGGATGCAAAAGAGAAGGGTCCATCCTGTAGCCCAGATGCCCGCCTGCCCCCTGGGACCACTCTGCTTGCCCAGCCGAGGTCATCGGATCCTTGGCTGGAAGGCCAGCTCTCCACCCCACCTCCCACTCAGGCGGCGTTTAGCAGTTTACAAAGGAAATTTACCTACCTCACAACTTCCTTAGAGAGGAGGGAAGCAGCTTCTCCAAGCCCACAGCGCTGGTAAGGGACAGGCAGGGATGGGGAACCCCACACCTCCTGTCTCTCTGAGCCCAGTGCACCATGGCGGCCCTCCCTCGTACTCCCCTCGTGCGCTGGCTCTCGGGCTGCGTGTGAGTGGGTGGGAAGCCCACCAGCCTCTTCCGCAAGCCCGCACCAACTCGCACACACCACACAGGGCTGCTTTAATTAAGAGGCAAATGAGATAGAGCTGTGAGGCTTTCACAGCGCCTTCCACTCCCTTCTGCCCTGGGGTTCCCTCCGGCTCCAGGCCAGCCCCCAGCAGAGACACTGACCTCCAGGGTGGTGGATGTCGGGAGATGGGGAGGAAGGTCAGGCCAGGCCTGGCTCGGGGCTGGCCAGCCAGAGGCCGGGTGGCCGGGGCAGCAGAGCAGCTCACGTCCGCACATTGCTGAGCACGCGCATCGCTAGGCCTGTTTCCAGGGGCCAAGGCTCACAGCCCTCTACTGGGGACGGCCGCCTTCTGTGCTCAGCCAGAGGTGGCCCATGAATTCTGGCTGGCTCGGCCTTAAGCCCGACCTCAGCAGAGAAACACACAGAAGGCCAGGTCTCCAAGCCCTTCCCACCCCGCCCCCACCCCGCCCCCGGCCCCGGCCCGGGCACACATCGTCAGAGGCCTGCACGTCCAATCCTGACCCTCAAGGCTGCTGCCCGGCATGGGCTCCCCTTATCCCCACCCTGCATGTCCGCGTGCAACTCTTTCACACCCCCCTGTCACGGCTCACCTTCTCTCTGCAGCTCCTGGGCCCTTACCCACTCCGCCTCTTGCTTTCTGAGTGCCTGAGTTAGTCCCGTGCCTCCGTGCAAGGCCCAGTCTCACCTGCAGGCCCTGGGAGGCGCACTGATAGGATTATTCCTAACTCCCAGGGATGTCCTTAGATACACATGTATCCTTAGAACTTTCTAGTGTGCTTGTGTATTCAGTTCACAGGAATGATGTCATGGTACAGCCTCCGTCCATCACATGGTTTTTCATTCAGCACTGTATTTTTAGGATCTCCTGGTAACTGTACGCCACCTTGTTCCTGACGGAAGTGTGGCTCACACCTGTCTGTTCTGCTAAGGTAGGACCATTAATTAAAAAAGAAAATTTTTATTGAAGTATAGTTGATTTACAATGTTGTGTGTTTCTGGTGTACAGCAAAGTGATTCAGTTATATATATACATTCTTTTTCAGATTCTTTTCCATTATAGTTTATTACAAGATACTGAATATAGTTCCCCGTGCTATACAGTAGGACCTTGTTTACCTATTTGGACCACTGATTTAATCCCACTCTTCACCGCTGTAAATAACACCACAAGAAACATCGCATGCAGGTTCCTGCAAACCCAGGTGGGAGCTTCCTGGGAGAAATACCCAGCAGGGGATTGTGGCCCACGGACTTAGGCATGCTTGTAGCCTAGGGGCTGTCAGGTGCACCCAGAGTGACTGCACAGCCAACCTGATGAGAGGAGAAAGGACATACCTGTTTGAAAAATTCTTTGCAACCTGCCAAGGCAGGAGGCAATGTTTCAAAGAAGGCAGGCTTGGGCGACAGGAGGGGCCGTGGTGGTGCCTCTCCAACACCACAGAGACGGTGGGAAATGAGGGAAAATGAGGGAAGGAGACAAGGGTGGGCGTGGAGATGTGAACGGAGGTGCTATACGGCAGGAGGCAAGTGAGGAGCCCCAGGGACAAATCTGGGGTTGCTCAAAATGTCGTTTTAAAGTCATTTGCTCTGCAGGACTTGGATGACCAGCTGCTCAGAAGCATCCACTGTTCCCATGATGCTTTGTGTGAGGGGGCTTCTTAGGGACCCGCAGAAGGTAGCTGTGGTATGGACCAGACATCATCGTGGGAGCCAAACTGGGAAGAATGGGGGACAGACCATGGGATTTGGGGTTCATGGCCATCTTATCTAGATCCCAAGGGCAGGGGGATGCTCTTGACACCTGGCTGATACTACATGGCAGGTGTGGGCATCGTTGAGGATGTTGCTTCATGACGGAGACCTGCTGAAGACCCTGGGGTGAAACAGCCTTCTGCCCCATAGTAACCTGCACTGTTTCTGAGCCTAACTCTGTTTTGAATTAATGAATTGTAAATCATGTCACTAGTCAGGTTTTCATGGCCACCCTCAAGGCCATCGTTCACAAGTGTGCAGCACAACACAGGGAACCTCTGGGTATCCACCTCTCCCTCAGTTCTTAGGTTGTCTTTCCCCTTTCCTGATGGTATCCTTTGAAGCCCAGATTTTTTAATTTTGAAGAAGTCCAATTTATCAATGTTTTCTTTAGTTGCTTTTGCTCTTGGTGTCATATCTGAGAAACCATTGCCTATTTCAATGTCATGAGATTTATGTCCACGTTTTCTTGTAAGAGTTTTGTTGTTTTGGCTTACATTTAAACCTTTGATCCATTTTGAATTCATTTTTGTTATGGTGTGAGGTAGGGATCCAAATTCCTACTTTACATGTGTCCCAACACCATTTGTTGAAAAGACTATTCTTTCCCACATTGAAATGTCTCGGTACCCTTGTCAAAAATCAATTGGCTATAAATGTGAGAGATTATTTCTAAATTCTAAATTCTATCCATTGATTGGATTGTAACCTCATGCCAGCACCAGCCAGTCTTAATTAATGTAACTTTGTAGTAAGTTTTGATATCAGAAAGATCAAATCCAACTTTGTTCTTTTTCATTATTTTCCTGGCTATTCTGGGTCCCTTACATTTCCATATGAATATCAGGATCAGCTTTTCAACTTTTTGGAGAAGTCAGCTGGAATTTTTTTTTTTTTTTTTTTTTTTT
>NW_020837979.1:9264195-9266256 GCF_003676395.1 Aethalodelphis obliquidens | reverse complement strand
ACGAACCCGCGTCCCCTGCATCGGCAGGCAGACTCTCAACCACTGCGCCACCAGGGAAGCCCACCAGCTGGAATTTTGATACAGATTGCATTGAATCTGTAGTTCAGTTTGGGGAGTATTGCCACATAACAATATTAAATGTTCCGATCCATGAACACGGGATGTCTTTTCATTTATTTAGATCTCCTTTCATTTCTTTCAACAGTGTTTTATAATTTTCAGAGTATTCGTTGTTCACTTCTTTGGTTACATTTATTCCTAAATGTTTTATGCCTTGATGCTGTTATAAGTGGAATAGTTTTTCTTAATTTCATTGTCACATTATTCATTGAAAGTATATACATGTCCAAGGAGATTCTGACGCCCTCCTTCTCTCCTGTTGTTCTGGTCCCCCTTCGCTCTGGGCTGTGGCCCTGAGCCACCCTGGATTCCAGCAGCATTGCCCTATGTCACCAGGGTTTGGTTACAGGCCTATGTCCCCAGCAGACCATGGCTCCCCAGGGGCCTCATTCCAGGACTGGGTCCAGTGCACAGGACGTGCTCATCTAGAGAATGATGAATGAATGAACAAATGAGTAAATGAACGAATGAATCAATGAATGAACAAACAGACTGACACATTAATACGTGCCGGGTGCTGGGTTCTGCATGTTGTGAGGCAGCTGCTCCCAGAACTCTGGCCTAGGGCTCTCCAGCTGCGTCCCAGTCCTTCCTAGGAAGTATTCTCTTTGTGTCCTCCACCCACACTCCAGGGAAATGGGGCCGTGAGGGACAGTTTCCAGGCACTTTCCTGAAGTCTGTGAGGGGAAGGCTCACTGGAAGCAGAGTTGGGTGAAGAGAGAGGGAGTTGGGCAATACCTGGGGAGAGGAAGACCTGCCAGTGGCCTGAGGCCTCCACCAAGAACCAGGCAGGCTCCAGGCTGCTGAAAAGTTGAAACAACCCAAATGTTTATCAACGGATGGGTAGATAAACAAATGTTGGTATATTTATCCAATGAAGTATTCTTTGGCATAAGTAGGAATGAAGTACTGACACAGGCTACAACATGGATGAATCTTGAAAACATGATGCTAAGTGAAAGAAGCCAGTCACAAAAGACCACATATTGTGTGATTCCATTTATATGAAATGTCCAGAGTAGGCAAATCATAGAGACAGAAGGTAGATCAGTGGCTTCCAGGGGCTGGGGGTAGGAAGTGCAGTGGGAGGTTGGAGATGCCCGATCAAGGGTTTCTTCTGGGTGATGAAAATGTTTTGGTACTGATTATAGTGATGATTGTACAACTCTGTGAACATACTAAAAGCCATTAAAGTGTGCACTTTGGGTGAATTATATAGTATATTATGAATTATATCTCAATAAAGAGATATAACTATATGTGAATTATATCTCAATAAAGAGATATAACTATATGTGAATTATATCTCAATTAAGATTTTTTTTTAAAAAAATCTCCTTTGGAGAAGCATTTGCATCAGCTTGGTCTTCTTTTCTAGACCACAAGGCTTCAAGAAGAGGAAGGAGCTGCAGATACTTGGGCCAGACAGCAGCAGCCCCAAAAACCTGCCGGGTCACCTTCACCAGGCCACCTCTCCTCTCTGGATCTCATCTCCTCATCTCACGGATGAAGGGACCAGGTCATTTCTGAGGGCCGTTCCACCCTGGTGTGCATTGACTCAACACACTGGTGTCCTTTGAGCCAGCAGCCCCAGTTCTGGAAATCTCGCCTGGAGAGTTGAGCTCATGCAGGAGAAAGCACTATGCTCAAAACTGTTCCATGCAGCACTTTCTGTTGTGCTGAAAAAACAGAAGCCAGCTAAGTTTCCAAAAGCAAGGGAACAGTTACATACACGGCAGTGGTGCCGTTTAAAACAGGGCCTGGGGCTTCCCTGGTGGCACAGTGGTTGAGA
Source organism: Aethalodelphis obliquidens (assembly GCF_003676395.1). Classification (NCBI taxonomy): domain Eukaryota; kingdom Metazoa; phylum Chordata; class Mammalia; order Artiodactyla; family Delphinidae; genus Aethalodelphis; species Aethalodelphis obliquidens. The sequence goes on along the minus strand of NW_020837979.1, from coordinate 9,264,344 downwards.
GTCCGCCTGCCGATGCAGGGGACGCGGGTTCGTGCCCCGGTCCGGGAAGATCCCACATGCTGCGGAGCGGCTGGGCCCGTGAGCCATGGCCGCTGAGCCTGCGCGTCCGGAGCCTGTGCTCCGCAGCGGGAGAGGCCACAACAGTGAGA
>NW_020837979.1:9219100-9264095 GCF_003676395.1 Aethalodelphis obliquidens | reverse complement strand
AAAAAAAAAAAAAAAAAAAAAAAAAAAAAAAAAAAAAGCCTGAAAACACTGACAAACATGGGGAAATGCTGCAGCTGCGAGGTTTGGTGGAAAGGCAGGACCCAGAGCTGAGCGAGGACAGTGGACTAAGGGGCCCCACGAACGTCACCAGAGAGGAGCAGGGACCATTGGAGCTGCTGTGGGGGGGAGGAGGGGGAGGGGAGACGGAGCGTGGCTCCCTCCTTTATTTAGAAGCCTGTCAATATCAATGTCAATAAAGGTGAGCCCTGGCTCTCCGCTCTTGAGGCTCTTGAGTGACGGGGGAGAAGGACAGGTGTTTCCCGATGTGCATGGTCCACCTGGTGCCCAGGTACCAGCTCCCGTAAAGCTCACAGCCCTTCCTGCCCCTCTGCTGCCTAGTGACAACCTCTCCCTTCTCCATCCCCTCTAGACTCTCTCCTCTCCTCAGCCCACTCCAGGCTCCAAAAGGGGAGGTGGGAGGGCCCCCTGTGGGATCTTCCCCAGCCCCCGACCCTGACCACAACTGCTGGCTCTTCCCCTCCCTCGTCCTCACTCCACATCACATGCCTCGCAGCTAACTGCGGTAGCCCCCATAACTGCCCGCCCCAGTCCCCAGTACTGGCCATGCGCAGACCTGTCCTCAGGCTTGACTTGTGTTATCTCGCTTCATCTTCATGAACAGTGCTCTCCTAGTCTACCGAGGAGGGACAGCTGCCCAGAGAGGGGAGGGAGCTTGCCTGAGGTCACACAGCAACAGGGGGTAGAGCCAGAATTGCTACCTCTTCCCCTCCTGCCCCTCCTCAACCCTCTGTCCTTCTCTCCCACTGCTCTCCCACTCCAGCCATCCCTCACTCCTTCCCTGGGGAGAAGAGCTCTGGCTCCTCTGTGGGTGCAGCAATTATCTGTGGACAGAGCCTGTTCCTCAGGTCTGGGAGGAGGAGAACCAGCCTGATGGGTGGACTCATGGCTCCATCCCACTGGATGGTAGGAAAGGGAAGGCAGGAGTAACTCCAAGGAAACCAGCCTCTGTCTAAGAGAGCTGCACGTGGTGGGCCGGTCCCTGCAGAGCCGAGGATGTTATAACCACACACACACACACACACACACACACACACACACACACACACACACACACACACACGTGAACACTGGGAAACCGTATGGCTACCTTCTACTGGCAGAAGCAGCCAAAGAGAGGTCCAAATGGAAGTAGGGAAGGCTGGCAACCCAGAGGTTTACCTGCAAGTGGGCTCTGGGGGCCCTCTCTCCCATTGCCCCGCCCCGATGGAAGGGTGGAAGGGGAAGGCTGGGAGGGGCTTGACAAGGGACAGGAGAGGTGTGAAAAGGCCAAAGGGAGGCCCAGGGCTGTCTCGGCCTAGGATGTCTACTCACTCCAGCCACTGAGTCTAACAAGGTCACGTCTTCAACCCTGTGCCTACGTGAAGAATACTGATATTCTAATCCCTTCACAGACAGCTTCTGCAGGTGCCCAAGGTGTGACTTCACCACGTCCTCCGTATGTGAGCCTTGTCCCACCTCGTCTCTGCCTTCCGCTGGCGCTTCCAGGGAACAGAGGTCCAGGGTAGTTCCCAGACAGAAGTCACTCCTATAGCGCTAGTCCTGCCGGGGCAGGCAGCCTTTGGAGTGGGAGACCGGGGTGTGCGCTCCAGCTCTCCAAATAGGAGCTGTGTGCCCCTGGGCAGGCTGCTCGCCTCTCGGGACTTCAGCTTCCTGGTGTGTAGATGGTTAATATAGACTAACTTTCAGGGTTTTGAGGATCCTGTATCCACCGCACAGGCCACACCCGGGCTCGCAGTCCTCGGGAGCCGGTTCTGCCACCTCTGCCACCTCTGGCTCTGATTGCCCGGGACCCTGGCTGCCTCGGGGCACTTCTGTCTGTGACTCTGCCTCCAAGTCAGCTAGTGGAAAGCTGAACTCATTGCTGATCTCCACACCAGGTCCCCCACTTAACTTTCACATTTCTGACCTGAGAATAATGACCATCCCAGATGCTGAGGCTAAATACTGTGAAGTCATCTTTGACTTTGTCTCTCAGCTTAAATCCTACCCAATGGTGAGTCCCTCACCCAAATCTGCCTCCATCCCAGTCCTCCGTGCTCAGACCAAGGTCAGGACCAGAGCCTGTCCCTGGCAGGGACCCACTCTGTTCCAGCTATGGGGTGCAGGTGGGGATGCAGAGGTGGGTCCTTGCCCTCAGGGAGCTTCTAAACAAATGCAGGAGGCCCACCTGTCCAACCTTCCCAATGACACAGACAGACTGGGAAGGCTCCAGGGGGGTGATGGCATTTGGATGTGATCTTAAAAGACGGGGAGCATTTGAATCAGTGCAGAAGGTGAGGAAGGGCGTTCCAGGCTCGGGAGCAGTGACTGTCCATTCAGTGATGTTTTAAGGGCCTGTTTGTACCGGTACCTTCTGCCCAGTAACTAGGACAGAAGACTCTGCTCTCATGGATTTTACAAATTCAAGCACGATAAGTACTATACAGAAAATAAAACAGAGTACATGGCGGAGAGCGACAAGGGGAGGCTTCTCTAAGGAGAAATTTGCAGAAGGTCTTAATGATAAAAAAGGAGTCATGTGAAACTGAAGGGGAGTGCATTCCAGGCAAAGGAAGCAGCCAGTGTGAGGAAGACAAAGCTGAGTCCTTCAGAGAACAAAATACACTTGGAATCTGGACAGGCTAGACTTATAGACAAATAGGATAGAACCGCGAGTCCAGCGATAAACCCATGTATCTACAGTTAATTACATTTTCAACAAGGGTGCCAAGAGCATTCAAAGAAAAAAAGAATGGTCTTTCTGACAAACGGTGTTAGAACAACTGGATATCCACATGCCAAAGAATGAATGTGGTCCCTTACCTCACAGCATATGCAAAGATTAACTCAAAATGGATCAAATATCCAAATGTAAGCGCTAAAACTATAAAACTCTTGGGAGAAAACACAGGAGTACACTTTCATGCCCTTGGATTTGGCAATGGATTCTAAGATATGCCCTCAAAAGCAGAAGCAAAGAAAGAAAAAATAAATTGGACTTCAAAATTTTAAAACTTTTGAGCATCAAAGGACACAATCGAGAAAGTGAAAATAATAAAACCTACAGATGAGGAAAAGTGTTTGCAAATCAAATACTTAAGATCTGATAAGATTCTGATTTCCAGAATATATAAAGAACCCTTAGCACTCAATAACAAAAAGAAAAATAGTTCAACTAAAAAATGGGCAAAGGGCTTCCCTGGTGGCGCAGTGGTTGAGAGTCCGCCTGCCGATGCAGGGGACACGGGCTCGTGCCCCGGTCCGGGAAGATCCCACATGCCACGGAGCAACTAAGCCCATGAGCCACAACTACAGAGCCTGCACTCTAGAGCCCGCGAGCCACAACTACTGAGCCCGTGCACCACAACTACTGAGCCCGTGCACCACAACTACTGAGCCCGTGCACCACTACTACTGAAGTCCACACACCTAGAGCCCACAATGAAGAGAAGCCACCACAATGAGAAGCCCGTGCACCACAACGAAGAGTAGCCCCCACTCGCTGCAACTAGAGAAAAGCCCATGAGCAGCAACGAAGACCCAATGCAATAAATTAATTAATTTTTTTAAAAAAACAAACAGAAGTTGATATCATTACATGTTCACCAGACTGAGAAAAAGACTGATCACAGCAAGTGCTACCGAGGATGTGGAGCAACTGGAACTCTCAGACACTGCCGACAGAAGTGTACTTGGTAGGATAATTCTGGAAAACTGTTTGGCAGTATCCACTAAAGCTACATATTTGCGTATCATATGACCCAGTAATTCCACTCCGAGATATTTACCCAAAGAAATGAGTGCGTGTGTCTGCCAAAAGACACATCCATAAACATACTTACCAGCTTTATTCATAGTTGCCCAAAGCTGGAAACCATCCACATGGCCAGCAACAGGGAATGGATAAGTAAACTGAGGTACTGAACCAATACTGAGACAGCCTGGATGGCTTTCCCCAACGTTATATTGAGCAAGAAAAGCCAGACACAAAAGCTCATATATGTTTTGATTACATTTATATGAAAGTTCTAGAACAGGCAAAACTAATCTACAGTGATAGGAGTCAGAACGATGTTCTCTCCCGGGGATATTGACTGGGAAGGGGGACAAGAGACTTTCTGGAGTGAAGGAAATGTTCTGCACTTTGATCTGGGTGAGGTACACATAAGGAAACAGCCACTGGGCTGTGCACTTTTCTGTCTGACCTGAGTAATCTTTCAAAAAGCCCCTCTGAGTGCAGAGGGGGGAGGGGTCCTCCCAGAAGTGGAGGGCTTGTTAAAAACTGGCACATTCACCCATCAGGCATCTCCGTGACCTGGCTGGTCAGGCCTGAACCCTGGGGTGGACTCAGCCTGGGCCTCAGGCAAGAAGGGGCTTAGGGAGCATTTATTCTCACACTGCCCCGGCCTCGGTGACGAGCCCCAGGCCCAGGGAGCTGGAGGGATGCAACCGCGCACCTGGCAGCCGAAACCAGGTCCTGGTCCCCCAGCCCAGAGCTCACACCCAGCTGCAGGCTGCTCCCATAAGACATTCTGGTGAAAGGTGATGGCGTGTCCTTTGACCCAGTAAATGGCACGTTAGGACCAGCAGGAGACAGCTCTGAGGCGTCTAAGGAAGTTGGGGCCACGACAGGGCCCACACTTCATCATACCATGGGTTCCAGCTCGAGCTGAGAAGAGCCTGGGGAGTCTAGAGAATGAGCCCCTTCCTTCAGAGGCACAGAAGAGCCTGGCGGGAGCTGGACGGAGAAGGCCAGGCCAGGCCTGGGCACCCTGCAGTTACGGGTGGCACACGAGCCCTGATCAGCTCCTAGACCTACAGCTTTGGGGACCGAGGCGGGGGGCATTTCTGTGGTTCCCACCACTGCCAGGTCCTCCTTGGAGCTGACAGCCAGGTGGCATCCACCCTCTGCCCAAAGATCCTGCTAAGCCCAGGGCCTGCTGAAAAGTCTGTGGGCCCTCAGGCCTAGGAGCAAGGAGGATGGAGCAGGTGGGTAGTGGGATGGGGGTGGGGGGGACCTGGAGTTTTGGTCCCCATCCTCCGTCAACATCTCTTCCCCCAGCCTGGAAGAGGCCCTGTCTGTTCATGAGTCTCAGCTGTTAAAAATAACCTGCCTCTCCATCATCCTGACAGCCGTGCTTCGGGACAGTGTGTTCCAAGCCCAAGCTGCTCTCCAGGGACTGGAGCAATGGGGCAAGAAGGGCTGTGGATGTTCCTAGCCGACTCAGGCCAGGAGAGCGTGTCCGGAAGCCAGGGTCCCACAGCCTGTGACCGTTCGGGCTCCCCAGCCACATGTCAGCCCTCCTGGCCCCCGAGATCCTGGGGGTTTGGGTCCAGTGATGGGAGCCCCGGGAGTGCTCGTGCCATGCTGTGTTTTGCCTTGGAGCTATGGGATCAGGGGCCTCTCCTGGTGACCTGGAACTTTCTCCCCACTTGCCCGGGACCTGCCTATCACCACGTGGCTTCCTTCTCTGATTCCCAGAAAACACCCCTGGTGGGGCCCAGAGGAGACTTTACTGGGGATCAGGGAGGTGAAGAAGGGACTTGGGTGCATGTACAGCCGTGCCCTTGTCCCTCAGATGCAGTCCTCCCTCTGCTGTGGCCTCCTCCCCACAAAAGAGAAAGAGGGGTGACAACAGCTCTCAGAGTTAAGAGCTCAGGGTCTGGAGGCAAAAAGACCCATGTTCAAATCCTGCCCCCCATCCCTGACTACAGTGTGACCTTGAGAAATGTGCTTGACCTCTCTGTGTCCTGAGTCCCTTGTTGGTGAAACAGATGCTCATGGTCCCAACTTGTAGGATTTCCGTGGGGGCTAAAGGAGTTCCAATTGTTGCTAACTGCATAGCGCCTGACACCTAGCGAGCGCTCAGTGAATAGTGTCATCGTTAGAGCACCGTGGTTAAGAGCATCGGCTCTGGAATGGAACTTCAAATCCTGTCTCCTCTACTGACTAGCTGTGTGGTCTTGAGCAAGTTGCTTAACCTCTCTGATCTTTCATATCCTGGCCTGTAAAATGGAAGAATGCCATTTACCTCCTGAAGGTGTTGCAAGGCATCTTGTGTGGATGCTCTTAGGATGGTGCCAAGCATGTGCTGAGCACTCAGTAAGTGTGTGAGGCCCCTGGCAGGGGAGCATCAGGCTGGAGCCCCAGAGAGGGACAGGCAGGGGGCAGGGGCTGGAGGAATAAGGCAGCTCCTTGGGCCCGCACTTCTTCAGGAAGAGTTGGAGGCCTTCCTGACCACACACCGTCAGGCTGGAGGCTCTCGGGGCATGCCTACCCTGGGCTCACCTTGCTCCACACCAGGGAGCCCCACAGGCTTCCTGAGGCTCCCCGAGCAGCAGACCCATCCCAGCCAGCAGGCTCTACCCCACCCACCTTCATGCTATCCTGCTGCACCCAAGGGCTGGGGAGAAGGAGGGAGAGAGAGACAGAGACCGAGGGAAATTAAGAAAGAGGCTCAGGGGCTTCCCTGGTGGCGCAGTGGTTGAAAATCTGCCTGCTAATGCAGGTGACATGGGTTCGAGCCCTGGTCTGGGAGGATCCCACATGCTGCGGAGCAACCAGGCCCATGAGCCACAACTACTGAGCCTGCGCGTCTGGAGCCTGTGCTCCGCAACAAGAGAGGTCGAGACAGTGAGAGGCCCGCGTACTGCGATGAAGAGTGGGCCCCGCTTGCCACAACTAGAGAAAGCCCTCGCACAGAAACGAGGACGCAACACAGCAAAAATAAATTAATTAATTAATAAACTCCCACTCCCAACATCTTCTTTTTTTGTTTGTTTTTGTTTTTGTTTTTTTTGCGGTACGCGGGCCTCTCACTGCCGTGGCCTCTCCCGCCGCAGAGCACAGGCTCCGGACGCGCAGGCTCAGCGGCCATGGCCCACGGGCCCAGCTGCTCCGCGGCATGTGGGATCTTCCCAGACCGGGGCACAAACCCGTGTCCCCTGCATCGGCAGGTGGACTCCCAACCACTGCGCCACCAGGGAAGCCCCCAACATCTTCTTAAAAAAAAAAAAAAAAAAGGAAAGAGGCTCAGGATCCAGGGAAAAGCGAAGAGAAGGGGAGAAAGGAGGAGATGAGAGAGAATGAGGGAAGGGAGGAGGAGGAAAGAGACCCAAAGTGAGACAGAGAAGACAAAAGGAACAGAAAATTCTGCAAATGTAGAAAACAGTAGTGACCTCTCCAAAAGGCCCAAATGGAAGGAGGGAGGTGAGAGGGAGGGGACCAGCCGCGGAACCCTGAGGTGGGGCTGGAGACAGCCTGACCTCCCTGCAAACAGTGCTTGTACCTAAAGATGGGTAATATGTTGTCATGACAACAGATGTAGCATTTAGGGCAATTACTCGTGAATAACAGAGGGAAGAGGGAGCAGTCCTGGCTGGTGCTGCAGCCCAGGGCGGGGGTGTCTCAGGGGCAGCCCCAGGCCCCCATCTGCCCCGCCCCATCCCAGGCCCTCACCTCAGCCTCAGCTTGGCCAGGACCTTTCCAGTCCAAGAGTCTCCCCAGGGCAAAATTCTGAGCCACACTGCAATTCCCCAGGCCCTGCCTCCTTTCCATCCTGCCTAGCCTGATAGCAAACGTAGGCACTGTCTCTGCAACAGCATCTCACCTTAACTCTCTCCACGACCCACTGAGTGAGGCACAGCAGGGCCCTCATTTTACAGATGACAATACAAGAGTCAGCGAAGTCGAGTAACTTTTCTGGGGTCACACAGCAAATAAGCTGGTTTCTGAAGGCCACTCTGCTGCTCAGCGCAGGCCCTCCCCAGATGATTCCCAGGACGTGGGCAGACCTAGAGATGGGCTATCCCTGAACACCTCACCCTCCAGCACCTTCTGGAAAGGGTCAGAGACAGCATATGTGAGTGAGAAGAAAGAGGGGAACAAAACGTCCAATGCACTGGCTCTGTACAGACACCATCCCATTTTGTTTCGAGATAATTCTTCCATTTTAGACATGAGAAAACAGGCTGAGAGAAGTGACATCCCCAAGGACCCCACTTGGTCAGGGGCAGATGCCAGCCCCAGCGCCCTGTTGATGGGCAGCTCTGGGGCTGCTCCAGGCCTGGTTGAGCCGGGGCAGGTGGCAAAGCAACTCGCTGGACATGCCAGGGTTCGAGGAATTAGGGAACTTCTGCAGGGTGACTGCAGGGCCTGGGCTCTGTTTGCTGGGGGTCCTGAGTCTGGGGGCTTGGAGACCTCAGAGGCCAAGCCTCCCATCCAGCTCCCTGCTGTCGAGGGCAGCCCCCGTTAGGAAGCCTGTGTGTCCACAGGTGCCCCTTCTGCTTCCATCCTCTGAGCCATTGGCCTCACATCCACAGAGCCTGCAGACAAACATCCCGTTCAAGGTCACCAGACCGAGGGGGTGGTGGGACATCCCAGCTCCCAGCGCCTAGGGGAAGGAAGGGAGCGCCGGGCTGCGATGAGTGGGCAGCTGGGAAGTGCGTGCTCGGCCTCTGCAGAGGGCACGTTTGTTAGTAATCCCGGTCTCTGGGAGGATGAGGCGCTGGCCTTTCACAGGCCTTCAGAGCTCTGCCTAGCTGGCGTCAGGATGACAGCAGGGCCCTCTTAACACCCTCCAGGCCCGTCCTGAGGGAGCTTCCCCAAGGATGAGACCCAGACCCCAGCATCTCCCTGAAACAGCCCCTAGAACCTGGAAGGGCTAGCCAGGGCCGAGGCCTGACCCAGCTGGGAGGGGAGAGAACCAAGGGGCTGGGGGCTCCCAGAAGCTGCTTACTGCTGTGGAGTGGATCCGTGGGGGAGAAGGAGCGTGTGTGGGGTGTGTGTGTGTGTGTGTGTGTGTGTGTGTTTGTGTGTGTGTGTGTGTGTGTGTGAGAGAGAGAGAGAGAGAGAGAGAGAGAGATCACTAAGGGAATTGACTGCAGTTGGTGAGGCGGGGCTGAGGATTTCAAGCCTTTCTAGAGAAAAAGGAAAAGAAGAGGAACGTTACGAGGAGGAGGAATCAAGAAGATAGAATAAAGGGGCTGATGTCCCTGCACGGGGGTCCCTCCAGTGCCCCCAGCCACCATGCAGGCCCGTCCCTGCAGGTGCAGGTGGCACAGAGCCTGGTCTGGCCACCTAAGGGGCTCACGGCACTCTCACAACTGTGATGGGGGGTGGGGGGGCAAGGTGAGCAGCTCCAGGCACCCAGGGGAGCAAGCACCGTCCTGCAAGGAGCTGCCAGGGCAAGTAACCCCTGCGTGGTCAGGATTCACCCCAACGGAGACTTCTGAGTGAGGATGAGAAAGGAGGATGGGAAGGGGGGTGAAGGGAAGCGGGGTGTACTCATCACTGGCTGGATCCGAGTCTAGGGGAGTTGGTATACGGAGGGGGGCAAGGAAGCCCGGGCAGAGTAAGAGGGGGCTGCATCTTCTGAGTCTCCACCCCAGGCCAGAGGTCAGGGCACCCAGAGTCAGGACACGAGGGGCTGCAGCCTTATCACCCCAGTGAGCCCTGCAGCCAGGGTGAGAGGTGGGCTCCACACTGTCCTGAGCCGAAGGGCCGAGGGCGCCAGGCTCACCACGTTACCCCTCGGCATCTGCAGAGCCACTCCCAGTCCCCAGGGTGCAGGGCAGAGGGGGATGCGTGTCAAGGACAAGCCAAGCCCTAGAAGGGTCTGGCAGCCTGGCGGGTGGGCTGAGGTGTGTGTCATGTGAACCCTGATGACTTGTGGGGCAGTTGGCGCCAGCCTGCCCTCAAACCTCCACCCACGCACACCGGCCTGGTACCATGACTGCGGACCGGCCCTTCCCCACTGCCTGCCCTGCGCCTGCCCCTTCTCTAAGGGCATATGGGCGGCGGTTGTGCCGTATCTGAGCTGAAGCCCTCCAACCTCCAGAGAGCCATGACCTGAGTTTGGGAGACCTGCTCTGATTGGCTACGTGACAGTCCCTAAACCGGCCGGCCCCATTTCTGCACCTGCAGGACAGAGGGTAGAGATGAAACTGACGCCCCAGATTCATTCCTTTCCTCCTAGCAGGGTCTTTGTAACCTGGTCCCTTTCTCCTTCCTTCATCCACGCAGTTCCCACCTTCTGCTCTCCACTGACTGGGTCTCAAAGGAGTACATGGGAAATGGGGTGCTGGGCATGCAGCCAGGGGTCCAGGGACACCCAGAGGTCCACAGAGACCAGTGGCACTCACCCAGACCCCGGGAGCAGCGGCCTGAGGGACTTCTGGGCCGAGAAAAGAAAATAATCCAGCCTGTGGGCTGCTTCCCGCTGTGACTGTGTCTCCCCCCCTTTGCCTCCCCCTCCCCCTCCTCCTGACACTCAACTCTCTTCCCCACTTCCTGGAGCCAGGACACCCAACATCCCTACTTATTTTTAGTCCGTGGCCTCTGGAGCAGGGCTGCTGGCCCTGGGCCTCCCCCGGCCCTATCCCCTGCCCCTGGGGGGCAGCCTGGGGCCAGCAGGCATCTCAAAACGTGAGGGAGCACACACCCAAGCCATCGGCTGGACAGTACACCCCCCCCTGCTCACTCCCTCCTGCACCCCCCTCCTGCCTGAGACAGCAGCCACTAGTCTTCTGTGGAGTGTGGCCTCCAGCAGGCCTCCTCCCAGCTTCCTGCCCCCACCAAGGCTCAGCCCCTGCTGCACTCCGTCCCTCAGTACTCTGTAACCTTGTACTGGAGACCTCTCCGTTGCCCATTGGACCCCTACACACACCGCGGCTCCCAGGGTTCAGGGTGGTGTTGACTCTCTCTGCAGCCCTTCAAACCTGGTACAGAGCTCAGCACACTGGACAAGCAGGGCAGGAAGGAACCCAGATGTCCAGGTCAGCTCAGCACAGGGCCCTCCAAACTGCTTATTTTGGACTGCCCATCCCAAGACCGCAGCCAAGACGGTTATGGGGGGCAGTAGGCATCACCAGGGGCAGCCTCTGTCCACCTCCACAGTCCCAGCAGTTCCCTTCGGCCCCAAACTTTCACGCTCCACTCACAGCCAACCTGCCCAGCTCCCCAAAGATGGCTCAGCCAACAGCCCATATCTCTCTACTATTCTTCCCTCCCCGGGAGGAGTTCCAACAACTATAGCTTTCTCCACCTCACCACGTCTCCAGGGACACTTTAGCACCCTGGAGACTGGTGTCAGGGCAGCTGACCAGCCAGCCCTTACATCTTCACTATTTGCCAGGCACTGTCAGTCCTGGAATATGCAGTGAAGAAGACGGATAAATATCCCAGCCCTCGTGGAGCTTATAGTCCAGGAGGGGAAAAAGATAAGGAAGGATAGGGCTTGCCTGGTGGCGCAGCGGTTGAGAGTCCGCCTGCCGATGCAGGGGACACGGGTTCGTGCCCCGGTCCGGGAAGATCCCACATGCCGCGGAGCGGCTGGGCCCGTGAGCCATGGCCGCTGGGCCTGCGCGTCTGGAGCCTGTGCTCCGCAACGGGAGAGGCCACAACAGTGAGAGGCCCGTGTGCCGCAAAAAAAAAAAAAAAAGATAAGGAAGGATAGGTAGGTGAAATAGCTACTATGCCGCTGGAGATAAGTGCTGAGGAGAAAACCTCCAGCAGGGAAGTGAGATAAGTGCTTGGCTGGGGAGGGGGCCGAGAAGGTGCAGCGGGGAATGACACGCATTGATGGATGGGGGCTGCCAGATTGGCCCATTGCTGTGGAGCACTGTACAGGTGAAGAGAACTGAGGCTCAAACTCCTCTCCTGGAACACGGGGAGCTACATCTGCTCAAACCAGGTGATCAGACTCACAAGCAGCATGACAGGCCGTTCAGCTACTGGAGCTGGGTGACCGTTGAACAATCCTTGCCCTACTTTATACACTCCTGAGCGAATAAGACCTCCAAGTGCCCCAGCATCCCTTTCCCACTCTTCCTTCCCATCTGCAGCCCAGGCCAAAGTGTGAAGGCCCAGGGGCTTCCCTGGCGGTCCAGTGGTTAGGACTCGGCACTTTCACTGCCAAGGTCCTGGGTTCGATCCCTGGTTGGGGAACTAAGTCCCACAAGCTTCAAGGTGTGGCCAAAAGAAAAAAAGTGTGAAGGCCCAGGAAGTCCCCAGCCTCACCCAATCCCCACCATGATGCCTGGCCTTGACCCCTGCAACCTGCCCCCAGACCTTCCCTCTGCTGGAACCTGTGTTTCCATATGCAGCTTTCTCGGAATCTCTGGGGTCCTCCTGGGAGCTGACATTTGATACCTGGGTACCCCCTACTGCAGCAGCAGTGCAGGAAGCCTAGAGGTCTCCAGAGATGACTCCCTTTATCACCCCCAGTAGCTCCCCTCACATCGCACTGGGTGGCCCAGTCCCCCATGCCCACAGAGGACAAGGCCAGGATTCCCCCTAGACCTAGCTGCTAGGTTTGCACACCAGCTGCTGCTATAGTTTGAGAATGCCCTCCTGGCACTGCCTATAGCCTCATCTCAGCTCATAGAGAGATGATGGCCTCCGCTACTGATGTCTGTCATAGGCACGGTAGTAAGGGTATAGACACAGATGTGGTGTATTTGACATTTGCCTGAGAACGCTTCCCTCCCAGCAACACACTAAAGAAATCCTGGCAGAAGCTCATGGGAGCATGGGGTGACAGAAGGCCGGTAGGGGAGATTCCATACACAGGATGAGGCCATCTTCCAGGGCAGAGTTCACCCTCCTTCTATCAGGCCTGAGCAGTGAGTCAGGGGACACCTGGGAGACAGGGGCTTCTGCCAGCTCACCTTGGAGAGGACCTGGGCTTCCAGAGGAGTAATCATAACGGCTCTGCCATTTGCGGTGCCCTCTCTGCACTCCCACACTCTACTAGGACATTTTATGTATCATCTCTTCCTCTCAACACACCTCTCCAATCTTACGGTAGTTAACGTTATCCCATTTTAAACATGAGGAAATGGAGGCTTGGAGAGGTTTTGCACTTTGTCTGAGGCCGCCTGGCCAGTAGGCGATGGAGCCAGGTTTGACTGCAAATCCAAGTATTGCTTTCATGCTGCCACTGGGATGACCCAACCAGGCCCTCTCCCTGCCTGTCGCCTCTCTGTCCAGCCTTCTAGTCATCCACACTCCGGGATGGGTCCCTGCCATCACCTCCCGGGACGCCCCGGTGCTTCCCCAGCTCTGCGGGGACAGTTCTCCCGCCTGTAGGTCAACCAAGGCCAGGATGGAATCTTCCAACAGAATTTCTCTAGGAAGCTATGGGAAAACAAAACAAAACAGAAAAATTAAACACCAAATCAGAGATGCATTCCTGGAGCGCAGGGTTCCCAGCCTTAGGTGACTAAAGCCAAGGCTGTCCCAGATTGCTGGGAAAACTCACTCGCTCAACAGATGTCCCTGTGTGCCTGCTCTGTGCCATGCTGTACCTTTAGGCCACGAACAGGTAGCAGGCAGAGGAGTCCCTGCCCTTGCCAGGGAGGCCCCCTGGGCACATGCGGCCACAGCAGGGGTTACTTAAAAACCACAACTTCTCCTTGTGTCATTCCAGGCCATGACCCCATGGGAGCATGTTTTCCCCAGGAGCCCCCCCCCCCCCGCCTGCCCCTCCTGGAGGACCTCAGCTCACTTCCTCCTCCATGACCCCCCAACCCCCAGCTCAAGCCCCCTTCCAGCCTTACTTTACACACAGTGTCAAGCACAGGCTCACTGCTGCCACCACCAGGCACATGCCCACCCCCCTGTTCCACCAGCACCCAGCCTGCCTTGGAGGAATATCTTTCAAGATGGCCCTTCTGAGGGCTCCCCTGGTGGCGCAGTGGTTAAGAATCCGCCTGCCAATGCAGGGGACACGTGTTCGAGCCCTGGTCCAGAAAGATCCCACATGCCACGGAGCAACTAAGCCCATGCGCCACAACATGCAGCCCATGAGCCTGCACTCTAGAGCCCATGCTCTGCAACAAGAGAAGCCACTGCAATGAGAAGCCCATGCACCACGACGAAGAGTAGCCCCCGCTCGCCACAGCTAGAGAAAGCCCGCGCAGCCACGAAGACCCAACACAGCCAAAAATAAAATAAATAAAAATAAATTTATTTAAAAAAAAAAAAAAGGGCTTCCCTGGTGGCGCAGTGGTTGAGAGTCAGCCTGCCGATGAAGGGGACACGGGTTCGGGCCCCGGTCTGGGAAGATCCCACATGCCGCGGAACGGCTGGGCCCGTGAGCCATGGCTGCTGAGCCTGCATGTCCGGAGCCTGTGCTCCGCAATGGGAGAGGCCACAACAGTGAGAGGCCCGTGTACCAAAAAAAAAAAAAAAAAAAAGATGGCCCTTCTGAGACTTCCCTGGTGGTCCAGTTAAGACTCCGCGTTCCCAATGCAGGGGGCCCGGGTTTGATCCCTGGTCGGGGAACTAGATCCCACATGCATGCTGCAGCTGAGATCCCGCATGCCGCAATTAAAGGATCCCGCATGCCTCAAGGCACAACGAAGATCCGTCACAGCCAAATAAATAAATAATTTTTTTAATTAAAAAAAATAAAAAAGATGGCCCTTCTAAGTTTCATGCCACCTAGATTTCCCTGGGACACAGATGTCATGGGCAGGACAGGGAGGTGGCTGAGGGGTGTTACATGAGCCTCAGGTGGGAAGGGGATGGAGGCCATAAGTGCCAGCAGAGGAGGAAGCCTGGTAGGCAGGTAGGGGAGCCACTTTCTCAGCAATACACAAGCAGAAAAAGACAGGGGTGAGGTGGGGGCCAGAGACCACTGACTCAGTTCCCCCTCCTCTCTCTGCCCCTGCCCAGGGGTTCCTGGGGAAGCACCCAGGACATCATTTGAACCATGCTCTAGGCCGACTCCACCAGACAATGAGGAATTTGAAGCTCAGAGAGGTGAAGGGATTTGCCTAACATCACACAGCAATTTGGCAGCCTGGCTGGGACCATGACCTGAGCGTCTGGACCCTGGCCAGTGCTTTTGAACCAACTGAGGAAATCCTTCAAAGCCCTGTGCCCACCCTAACTCCAGAAGGGGGTGGAGAGGCCACAGCTGGGATTTGCAGCTACGACAGCTGTGTCAAAGTAGTACCTGACAACGGGCACCCAGGGACCTAGTGGGGCCTGCTGCCTGTGACCACCCGGCCCAGCCCTCTCCTGCACTGGCCCGGGGAGGGCCGGGTTTAACCCTCGCCTGCCCCCAGTGTCCAGGGACTCCAAGCAGCGGGCTCAGGCAGCCTCTCACGCTCCCTCCTTCCCAGCTGCAGCTGGGCTGGGGTGGGAACTGGGATGACACAGGGACACCCGGGCTCCCCACTGCCAGAGTCCGGCCCTTTTCCTTCTTCAAGCAGCCCAGGTCCCCATCCAGGTGGAGGTAGTGGCATTCCATCTGAGCCCTAGCTGCTCTGAGATCAGAGGGGCCCACCCCTGCCAGCTCCAGAAGGGGCATGCCCGCTCCCCAGGGAACTCAGGTCAGGGCCTTCGCACCCTTGGTGGGGTCCCAGCATCTCCTCTGCCTGCCGGGGAGCCAGGAGCCCCAGAAAGCTGCAGCAGGGCCAGAAATAGTCCCGACTTGCCAGGGAGGGAGGCTCTTTTTGGGTCCCCAGTGTGTTCCGATCCCCTTGCCATCACAATGGTCCACGGAGCCTGCCGGCCCCAGGAAGAGTAAGGACAGTCCCCAAAGGAGAGGCAGAAGTCAGAGGGCCAGGAGGAGGAAGAGGGGAGGCTGAGAGAAGGGGGAGCAAATTCCTGAGGACTGGGAAGTGGGAAGGGCAGGGGAGGGGAAGGGAGGGGAGAGAGGGGAGACAGGAAGGAACAGGGGTAGAACCCCAGGGGTAGAGGGCGGGTATTAAGAGGGGGCGCCTCTCCCTTTGAAATCACTGCCATCACTAGATGGTCACAGGCCAAGGGCAGGAGACTTTGGCCAAGGGCCAGGCGAGGGTGTAAGAAGATCAGAGCCAGCACGCCCTGGGGAGGGTGCAAACTGACATCCAGGCTTCTTCCAGCCCCGGCCTTCTGACAACAGCCTTCCTCACACTGCTGCCGCTGCCCGACAGAAGAAAGGACGGATGCGGGAGCTCGAAGAATCCCAGCATCTAATTTTAGCTGAGTGCCCCCACCACCCCCGATAACAGCCAGCAGAGCCTAGAAGGGTGGGAGCTCCGCACCGCCTGCCCGGTGCCAGCAGCAGGGAGACTGCCCCCAAGCCGTGGGGGTCTCTGCAGATGAGACCCTCCAGCTCACACAGGGCAGGGGCTTTGTTGGGCTGGGGGCCCTGGGGCCTGCTCTCCTGTCTTGAGTGAGCGCCATAGTTGAGAGTAGGTTGGGTGGGTTTGTGTGCCGGCTCTGGATGACCTCAGAAAAGTCCCTCAACCTCCCTCGGCCTCGGTTTCCTCACCTGTCCAATGGGTACAGCAATCTCTCCGATTGATCTCAGATGATGCATGTCAGGCACTGGCCCTAATGACTCAGAGCGGTCATTATTCCTCTCGCAACTGCCTGATTCAGGGGGCCCTGAACTGATCGGTCATTCCAGACCCAGTCTGCATATGCACTGAGATACAAAGGTGAGGAAAACAGACCTGATCTGCCCAGGAGCCTGACTTTAAGGACAATTGATTAACTCCAGGAATCTCCATGTCCGGACCTTCCTGGGAGCTGGGCTGGGGGCGGGGCAGAGATAAATCCTCAAGCTGGGGAACCCGGGGACCACTGGGGTAATCCCTTGTGGGCAAACAGGGACACTGAGGCTCCAAGAGGGATCCAGCCCTGCTCGGGGGCAGCTAGACAGATGACGGCAGAAGCAGGGTATGACCCCGGCCTCCCCACCACCTCCCCAGTGATTTTCACTGGCATGGAAATCCCACCCCAGTCCTGCCGCCCACAGCGACCAGGCCCTCTGAGCAGAGCTCCCGGCCTGCACCAGGAACACAAAGTTGCCTAGTGTCAACCCCAGCTGGGTAGATGCCTCCTCCCCAGCCAGCATCAACCTCATTTGCAAGTGGTAGCTGGACAAGGTCTCACACCCCCTTCCCAGCAGCCCCCACCAAAACACACATGATGGAGATCGTGCGGAGGAAGGGGAGGGGCAAAGGCCTGATGAACCCACAAGCCCCCCTCCACCTTTAGTCTTGCTGGCAGGTCAGCCAGGCCCTCCTGCCACGGGTACCTTCTGAGCCAATGGGTCAGGAGTGCATCTTTCAACAATGCTCCAAAGAGCAATTCCCAGCGCCCTGATTTCTCAGCAGCTGGCCTGAGGCAGGGGCTGTGTCTAAACCCTGTTTCAAGGGTACCCCCTGTGATCTAAGACCCAGATTCCCACAGAGTGGGTGCAGTTGAGGGGAGGGGTCTTCCTAAGCCCTCCCCCGCCACGGCTTCTCTAATGGCGCCGCCCTTTGGTCAGGGACATCTTAAGAAAGGGGCCTCCAAAAGGTGGAAGTGCCTGGCCGAGACGGCTCACCCGCTGGTTTTCTGTCCCTGCTCTCACCTCCAGGGCTTTCACCAGGATCACTCCTGGGAGAAGGAGGGCTGCATCCTCACCCCCTATCTCTGCTGATCTGAGCCCAGCTCATTGACCCACTAACTCTCAGATGGGCTCCGGGTGAAATCAAAAGTGAGCGCTACTTACACAGAACAGCAGGAACGGGCTGTGAGAGGAGGAGAAGGCCAGGGTGGGAGCCAGGGGTCCTGGGATCCAGCTCTACCTGCACCATATATTACCCTGGGCAAGTCCCCAGGGCTCTGTATCTCAGTGTCTTCATCTGAGAACTGAATAAGGTAGCAAAATGGGGATGAGCCTAGCACAGGACCTGGCACGCAGCAGACTGTCAGCAGATGGTTCCTGAATGTGAGCCTGTTATTCTTTGAGTCTGGTTACAATCCCTTCAGTATGAAGCTGTGGTATGGTGGGCACAGAGTCAGATGACCTGGGTTCTAGACCCGGTTCTCCCACCACGTGGCTATGGAGTAGGGGGTGGGGAGGGCCAAAGCAAGTTATCTTTTTTGGGCCTCAGTCTCTTCTTTAATAAAATTCAGGGATTGGACTGAGCTGTCAGGAATGGAAGACCTGTGACACACATACCATCACTTACTCATTCCCTAGCAGTGACAGACATGAGCAGTCTATCACAGCACTGCTGCCAACTGAATCCATCCAGATGCAGCTTCAGAATCCCCTAACACCCAGCGCCAGCCCCAGTTTCCTCTTCTGCAAAATGGCCACACCCAGCAAAGTTATGAGGATCAAACAAGACATGTATTCAGAATGGACTGCCAACAGCTCAGCTCTAGCAGGAGTAATTTTCTGCCACCATCTCCAGAGATTGGGTGGGGAGCTCTTCTTCCATGCTAATGGCAGAGAGTGTGGTCCAGTAAAAGGAGCTTGGGCATGGATGACCTCAGGCGAGCCATTGCATCCTTTTTTTTTTTTTTTTTGCGTACGCGGGCCTCTCACTGTTGTGGCCTCTCCCGTTGCAGAGCACAGGCTCCAGACGCGCAGGCTCAGCGGCCACGGCTCACGGGCCCAGCCGTTCCGCGGCATGTGGGATCTTCCCGGACCGGGGCACGAACCCGTGTCCCCTGCATCGGCAGGCAGACTCTCAACCACTGCGCCACCAGGAAAGCCCTGTTGCATCCTTTTAAGCCTCCATTTCCCTGGAATAAAATGGGCTGATACTTACCTTACCTAAAAGGATTAAATGAGGTAATCAGCGGAAGCAGCAGAAGAGCCAGGGGCTCAGTAAATGGGAAGAGGTGAGCTACCTTGATACGCCCTCCTCAGGCCCGGCGCCTTAGTGGTGGGTGCACAGGCTGGTGAGAGGCGCTGGGAGCTCCTCAAGGCAGGGCCTGGCTTCCTTGTAACGTCCTCAGTGAAGCCCTGTGTCCCCAAGTCCACCAGTGATGGTGAATACATTGGAGTCTCTGGTCGTTGCCGCTGGCAGAAGCCACGGCCCCTTCAAGTGTGAATGCTTGTCTGTGGCGGGGGTGGCCTCCCCGCACCGGTCTGGGCCGTCCCCGCCCGGGCTTCATCCCTCCCTGGGGTCTGCCATTGGCATCGGCCCTACCCCACCCCCTGCCGCCTGCTCCTGCCAGCAGCCTGCTGCCTGGCCTCCCCTGCCCACAGAAGCAGGCCAGCCTTGTTCGGGGGCCAGAGACTACCTTCTCTGCGGTGACAGGAAGCCTGGCGGACTCAGCTCCTAACCCAACTCATAGGGTGCCTTTGGGGCCTCGGACCCTTCACCTGGGAAGCGAGGAGACTGAGAGGAGCCATCAGCAGGCCTTCCAGCTCTGAATCTTAGTGCTGGAGAGCCTGACACAGAGCAGCTCCATCCCACTCTCCCGCCCCTTGCTGAAGGCAGCTGCTTAAAACATCCCTCAGGGCTTCCCTGGGGGCACAGTGGTTGGGAGTCCGCCTGCCGATGCAGGAGATGCGGGTTCGGGTTCATGCCCCGGTCCTGCCCCGGTCTGGGAAGATCCCACATGCCGCAGAGCTGCTGGGCCCGTGAGCCATGGCCGCTGACCCTGAGCGTCCGGAGCCTGTGCTCCCCAACGGGAGAGGCCACAACAGTGACAGGCCCGCATACCGCAAAAAAAAAAAAAAAAATTCCTCAGAGTGACCCTCCCTCACCCCTCCTCCCCTCCCCTCCCCCTCCCTCTCCCCTCCTCCTCCTTCCCTCCCCTCCCCCTCCCTCTCCCCTCCTCTTCCTTCCCTCCCCTCCCCCTCTCCTCCTCCTCCCCCCTTCCCCTTCCCCATGTCCCCCCCATCCATGTGGGTGGTGTCTGACCACCTCTGCCGGCCCCCAGCTGTTGTGCCTGCCCGCCCATCAGGGCTGGCTTCAGGCTGACTCTTGAACTGCCACAAATTCACCATCACAACATGTTTTGCCTGTGCTTTCTCCTGCCCAGGATACCTTCCCGTCTTCCCTCTTGGTACACTCCTGATCTTCCCCCAAGACCCTGCCCAAAGGCCATCTCCTCTGGGATGCCCTCCCTTCCTTCCCTTCCTGGGCAGCCAGTCTCAGGCTCCCCTGGCGACTCTCGCCCCCACTGACTTGTAATGATGGATAAGGGATGCTGAGTGGACAAAGCAGGCAGGCAGGTGTGTGGGTACCAGCCAGCTGCACCCAGAGGAGGAAAGGGCAACTGGCCCTGGGAAGGCGCCCATGCCCAGAGTCTACTACTCAAGCAGGTGAGGAATGGCTACTCCTGGCAGCGCTTGGACAATGAGGACACAGCTTGCTTATTACAAAATATCCCTTTATTGATAAAATAGCTCAGACTTAAAAAAAAACCCTGCATATCACAACAAGGGAGTCACAGGCAACGATAGCAGGGGTCGCATGGGGCACACACAAGACCAGTCAGCAGATGTCATAAACCAGCCCCTGCCCCGGGCCCAGCCTCCCCAGCCCTGCCCGGAGGCAATGCACTGGCCTCACACTGAGACCAGGGAATGAACTGGACAGCCTCCCACCCCAGGAGGGACTCTCTTTGGTCCCCTCCATTCTCTCCACCCCAGAAAACTCCCTCAGCGTCCCTCCAAGTCTAGCCAGGCCCATCAGCGTGCCAGCAGTGCCTGTGCTGCTCAGCCCCGCCCCCAAGACAGGATGCTCACCGGCTGAATGGTGAAGCCAGGCGCTCGCATGGGGAAGACTGCAAAACATCCTCCACATTCCCTCAACTGTTCCAGGTGCCAGTTCTAGGGTGGGCGAGGGGACCAGGAGGGAGAGGCCCATGGAGGCCCATCAGTGGGGTGGAGCAACATGGCTGGGTCTGAGATGGACAGACGGTACCCACCTGGGGTGGAATCAGTTATGCATCAAAGGGACCTATTTGGGGCTTGGAGCCCTGCCCAGGAACTCCAGTGGGAGGCTCCCCTGGGAGTCCATGAGGCCCCTTCTCACCTGCTCTAGCCCCAGCACCCCACCACATGCTCTCATCTCAGACCGTTCCCATGCGGTGGGTATTTTTAGCGATCCTGGGGAAACAATGTGCCTGCTTGATGACAAAAGACTTCTCCCCCCATTGGGGGGTCCAAGCCAATGAAAACCCTCTTGGTGTTGTAGGTGAAATGTCGAGAAGTTGTCATGCAGCGTAATAACTCCAACCTTTGCAGGCATAAGAACACATTCTCGAATAAATCCTTTAACTGAAGTCGTGGTTCTGTCTGCGACTCCCCACTTCCAGTTTGGGGTAGGAATTTACACCCCAGGCACAGAGCAAAAGTCTATAGGAAGACAGGCGGTGGTAAACCCAGAAAAGGGGGATTTTTATATCACCGAATAATCACATTTTCTGGTTCTCTAGTGCGTTCCCCCACGGAGCTCAAAACTTTCCGCGAAGCCTTTCATCTCCCTGCAGCAAGTAGGCGGCAAGCTATTGTTGCCCTGGGTTTTGCAGGCGGTAAATGCTAGTGATCAGGGCTCTCCCGTGGAGGCAGAGGCCAGACCCCCAGACCACCCCCCAGGAGGCATCCATGCACCCACCAGCCTCCCAGAGGGGCTCCGGGTGAGGAAAAGGATCCGCAGTTCTGGAGTTACAACTCCAAAAGCAGGGGGAAGGAGAAGAAGGGCCCAAAGATGGGGCCAGCCCATAAGCCCCCACCCAGGGTCTAATGGGGACCACGGGCACACGGCACGGATGCCCATCATCGTTTCTGCCCCTTCCTCAGCAGCAGGCCCTCCTGGAAGAAGCGGAAGGCTGGCTTCCTGCTCTTTTCAAGGGGAAGATGAGAAAGATACAAAACGCCACAAGCAAGTGATCAACCAGAAAACACAGGGTCCTCAAGGTTTGCAGGGGTCTGGGGTTCTGCGAGGGAGCCTGGCCGCGGCTACATTCAGGAAGGTCCAAGCCTCATCCATCTGCCTGTGCACAGGCAGAGGGTGGAGAAGATGGCCCCCCACGGCCAAGCCAGCAAGGGGAGGCTTCAAATAGACCCTGCCCTCCGAGGGGGTTCCCGGGATGAGGCCTGCAGGACCAGGGAAGGGACCAGAAAGCCCTAGGGAGGTGGCCACATACAACGGGGCAAGAAGCAGGGTGGCCCTGGCACCAACCCCACACGGGCAGCGGGCAGGCGGGCTCACCAGGCCGTCTGGGTCCACTTGCGGCAAAGGATCCTTCGGAAGGCACGACGAAAGTCCTGGTTGAAGATGGTGTAGATGACAGGGTTCAGCGAGCTGTTGCAGTAGCCAATCCAGAAGAAGAACTGGAAGAGGCCGTGGGGCACCTTGCAGTGCTGAGGGCAGATGGCACCCAGGCTGTAGCTGAAGAAGAAGGGGAACCAGCAGAGCACGAAGACGCCGATGACCACGGCCAGCACGAACGTGAACCGCTTCTCCCGGGTCAGCTGCGTCCGCCGCCGCCACCACTGCCCCCCCGCAGTGCCCTTGCCCCTGCTCAGGAGCACCTGGCCACGTAGGGTTGCCAGCAGCCGGGAACCCTGTGGTTGCTGCAGGGATGGGCTGCAAGCTGAGGCGGGAGACGCTGCCGAGGCCTTCGGCTCACACACCCCCTCCTCCTCCTCTTCAGCCCCCTCCTCCTCTGGAGATGTCCCACAAACACCTTCCTTCTGACCCTGGCCTGAGCTGGGGCGGGCAGGCCAGCTGGGTGGCAAGGCGGGGGTCCCAGGGTCTTCAGGGGTCTCCCCCTCGTCCTTCTCCCCAGTGGGCTGGGAGCATCCATTGGCTTCTCCAGCAGTAGCCAGTTGAGAGGCCAGAGTTGGCAATCTGGCCGAGGCTGAAACTTCCCCAGGGACAGGGTGGGGCGGCTTAGACCCCCCCTCCCCAGGGCCCCCCTTGGCCCTGGGACCTCTGCAGTGGCTGCGCTTGGCGATCAGATAGATCCGCAGGTAGACAAGGATCATGATAAGGCAGGGTGCAAAGAAAGATCCGATGCTGGAGGCCAGGATGTACCAGGCCTCTTGGTTGAGCTTGCACTGGGGGCGCCCTCGGGGCTGCGGAGCCGGGTCGCCCTTGTAGATGAGGGGCGGCAGCGAGATGACAGCTGCGATGAGCCACACGGTGAGGATGATGCATTTGATGCGACGCGGGGTGCGCTTGGAGTTGTACTCCAGCGCGCGGCTCACGGCCCAGTAGCGGTCCAGGCTGATGGCACACAGGTGTACGATGGAGGAGGTGCAGAAGAGCACGTCGAGCGCCAGGTACACCTCGCACCAGGTGCGCCAGAAGTACCAGTAGCCCAGCAGCTCGTTGGCCAGCGAGAAAGGGATGATGAGCGTGGCCACCAGGATGTCGGCGGCGGCCAGCGACACTAGGAACAGGTTCTGCGGGGCTCGCAGCGAGCGGCTTGTCAGCACAGCCAAGATGACCAGCGCGTTGCCGAAGATGGTGAAGAGGATGAGGAAGGTGATGACCGCCGCGATGGCCGCAGTGGCCTGCACGGAGTAGGGCTCCTGGTGGTCCATGGCGGGGCCGGACGCGGCCAGAAGGGGCGCTGCTCGCCCAGCGCGTGCACAGCCGGCGACAGCGCTTTCCCACCCAGGTCGGCTAGACGAGGGTGTCGACCCCCTGGCTGAGCTGAAGGTGCTGGAGCCCCATGGCCAGGCCGAAAGGGGCCAAGAGGGCGGGGGACGCCCGGGGCCGGCCACCGCCCTCCTACATCCTCTTGCACCGGCGCCCGGGCTCCCTGCCGTCTGCCCCGGAGAAGTTTACCAAGATGTCCCGCTGCCGTCCCCGCCCCGCCCGGAACGGAGGGAAAGTTGGGCGCCGCCGGGAGGCTGCTGGACTCACGCTGGGGCGCGGGGCCCCGGCCGGCCGGGCAGGCGGTTGTCGGAGGAGGCAAGGAGGGCGAGGCCCGCTCCGCTCCGCCGGCTCTAGCCCGGAGCCGCGTCTGCAGGCAGCCCGCCGCGGCAGGGGAGTGGGGAGGAGAGAGAGCGCGGCTGGAGTAGGGAGGAGACTGGAGGCGGGAGCAGGAGGAGGGAAGGGAGGCGGGGCGGGCGGTGAGACCCAGGGTGGGTGGGAGGTGCGCCTCGCTGAGGGGTGGGCGGACCGCAGCCTCCCGGCGCCCCCGGCCTCCGCCTTGGCACCCCTACTCCGTTTTCCTCCCGGCCTCCGCTCTGCGGCAGGTCAGAGGGGCCCGGCGTCTGGGGTCTTCGGGACCAAGGGAAGGATGCTGGCAGAAGTGGAAGGGTCGGTGCGGTGCACGCGGGGAGCTGGGACGCGGCGCTGGCGGGTCCGCGGGCGCCGAGGCGGGACGTCTCTCCTGAGGACTGCGGGGCTAGGACCGAGCCCCCGGGTCTAGGACGGTGGGCGCGAGCAGACCTCCCCTCCCACCACCCAAGAGCCCCAAGGAGAGGGTGGGTGGGTGTGTCGGGGCGCTGGAGCATAATAAACCACACCCGCTGACCGGAGCCCGCGAGGAAAGAAGCCCAGCGGAGGGCGTGAGGTGAGCCGAGAGACTGCTGGGAACCCCTTCCCCAAATGCTTTTCCGCACAGACTGCACTCCGTCGGGCCTGCGGAGCCCGAGGAGGCGCGCGTGGCCAGGTGGTGAGCGCCCCCTGCCGCCACCCGCCTGCCGAGCTCGTCCGCGGCCCCCAGAGACCCGCCGCCTGCCGCGTCCCGGGGCCACTGAGAAGGCTCCCAAGCCCGGGGCGGGGGGCAAGCGAGTACTCAGAGCCTGCGATTGACGACTTCAGCTTTCCCGTTTCTCCTGCAGCTGCCTCAGTTTCCTCCATTAAGGGCAAAGAGGTAAGAAAAAAAACTGGCTTGGACCCGAGTCTCAACAACTGAGACTCAGGCGGAGGCGGGGGCGGGAGGCGCGGGGGAGGGGGCTTGCAAACTCCGACATCGTGACCAGTAGGAAGAGGATGTCCCCTGGTGCAGAACAGGGAGACCTAGTCAAGGGCGGGGTCTTTTTGACACAATTCAGAGAAAATATTGGTCTCAGGGGCAGCTTCGAAGGGAAGAGCTTCCCTTTGCATTTGTAGGGACACCCCCTCCCTGCTCCAGTCCTGCTGACTCCGCCCCCACCCCGCAGGCTACGCACCCCCCTTGGAGTAGCCCTGGAAAAAGCAGTTGGGGTGAGAAGAAATTCCCGACTAAGCACACACCGCACCCTAACCTCACTCTGGCCTCAAAGAGCTGCGCAGGACCGGCGGTCGTCACACACCCTCCCCCTACCCACGCTCCCTGTGGCCACTGCCACCAGCGCCAGCCTGGGCAGCCTCAAGGGCGCTTTTTTCACCGTTTCCGGAGCCCCTAATGCTGTAACCGCAGCCTAGACCCAGGCCTTATATTGCTAGCCCACAGCTGTGCATGGCATCCTCTGTATAAAGCATCAATCCACTTCTGAAAGTAAGTCTCCCCCAAAGGACATGACCTTGATCCAGCGTGCCTGCTCCATCTTCATGGGAGCAGAGCGTGTGACCTCAAGGTGCCCACAATGTGTCACCCCTACCCAGGCTCAGACAGGTGGTACCCACCACCCCCCAGCCACATGGCAGAACTGAGGGACATCCTCCTTGATCCTGGGCTCTCCCTGCCTGTTGCCAGCCTACCCAGCTCCCCTGTTAGATGAGAGTGCCTACAGCCTGGTGGGGTAGGTACTACCTAGGCTAGGTTTGGAGAGGCGGCCAGCCTCCCTTGCCCCCTCCAGAGACAGGTTCCATGAATGCATCCTTCGACTTGCTGGGCTTCCACCCCACGGTCGCCAGGGATGGAGAGGCCTCAGAAACCCCTTCCCTGAGGAAGGACAGAGGGGTGGCCTTTGGATCTGGGGAAGCAGCCGCTTAAGCAAGTTCCTGCCTGTCCCCATGGTTCCCTGTCCCACGGCAGGGAATCTCAGCACCCTGGTGGCCCAAATGGGCTTTGAGAAGGACCATTTTTCACCCTCTCCCACCATTCTCGGGCTGGGGGGCCGGTGGGCATCTCCCCAGACACTGCAGTCAGCAGCAGCCTTTTGTCTGTTGGCTTGTTTTCCTTGAAAGGCCGGGCCTCCAGGCCTCTGCAGGAACTGAGGCCAGGGCTGCTTATACCAACCCCACCCCATCCTTTCTGCCCTACAGATCAATGCTGATTCTCACCTGGGCCTTCCCTGAAGGGGCAGCACCGGGCCCTGCTGGGTACCAGCCTAGGTTGAGGACAGCCAGAGAGAGTCTACAGGAACCCTTGAGGCTGAGCCACCACCCAGGCTCTGTGCCACCTGCCGCTGCCTCCCAGCCCCACCCACGCCCAAGACCAGCGGCTGGCTCTCGGGGCAGGGGACACTGTTACGTAACTCAATTCCCGTTCCTCTCTGTGGTCTTCATCTCCCCACACACCCACAGTCCCCAGCTGCCTGCTCCACCGAGCCCTGCATGAATCAGAGCCTCGGGCCCCAGCAGGGCTTCCTTCAGCGCTTCCCGAACTAGATCTGACCTTCCCTCATCCTGCTCCACCAGGGTTGGCAGAGTCAGTCCCAGATCTACAACCAGCCAGCGGCAGGAGCTGCCTAGATTACTCTCAGCCACGTTTAGGGGGAGGGGGAGGCAGTGACAGGCACTGGCCCACCTTCCGGGCCACACCAGGCTACGTGCTGGTCCCCGGACGTGCCCTGAGCTCCCATATCTCTAGTCCTTTCCAGGGGCTGTTTGCTCTGCCAGAAACGCCCTCCTTACCCGTCCTTCTGTGCTTGGTGGACCCCTACTCTGTCTTCAAGGTCTGCTCACCTGTCACCGCCTCTCAGGCAGAGGGAGTTACCCTGCCCTCCCTCGGTGCCAGTTTCACGCTCAGAGCGAGATGGAGTCCGATGGTTTGTTGCACCACCCCCTCCCTCAGAGCAGACATCGCTTCTCTGTCCCCAGTACCTGGCCAAGATTGTTGAAAGGTGAAGAGTAATGGTAGCAGGCATCAGCAGATGACATACACTTGAGTTTTTCTTAGACAGGTGGTACCCAAATGAAGGTGCCCCCAAGGGATGTCCTTGGAAAGAGGGGCCATGGGGGAAAGGTGACCTAGTAGCATCTTTTCCAAAGAAAGGGGAGACAGTTGTCCCATCCCTGGCTGTGAGAGCCCAGCAAGAGTTGTGCCATCTTAGTTGAAAGCCCTGGAACCACTTCTCCAGGTCAGAAAGGTGACACTGGCTCCTCTGCCTCCTTGGCCAGGGTTCCAGCAGCTCAAGGTGCTGCCCTCCCTGCCCTGAGGGCCCATGGGGATGATCCCCAACCAGGCTTCACCCCCCCCCCAGCTTTCACCAGAAGCTCCAGCCTTTCAAATCCCTGGGACCCTTACCCCAGACCACCCCGTATGACCCAGCCTCCCCGCCTCCCCAGACCCTTGAGTCGTGCGCTGTGTGATGTAAGTCAATCGTTCTCCCTCCCTCCATCACACCTCTCCTGACAAAACCCCAACCCTGGTCAAACCTAAATCATCCTAAATCATCCACCCTGCCTTTGACCAGGCAGCTGCTTTTTCCAGAGCAAAACACGCACTGCATCGACTGGCCTCGCTTTAAATTCACGACCGCAGATCTCTAGACTTCCCTAGTGGGCTCACTTACCCATGCTTCACAATCGGCATCCCCCTCCTGCCCGCCCCCTACCTGTAAGCTGTAGCTTTGCTTTGTACTTAAGAGAAAATGGAAGCCATCTGGCAGGCACCCATCCCCCAAGCACACCTGTATCCGAGCTGCATCTCCACTCTTAGGGCAAGTCCTGGGCATATGCCCTGGACCCCAACCCCTCTCATGTCCCCCAGGACTCTGCTCCTTCAGTTACCCCCTCACCAGCTATCACTCCCCCACTCTAAGGGCCAGCCCCCTCCTTAAGAAGCCCTCCATGCCCCCCCTGCAGCTGCCACCTTCTCGTTTGCCTGGTCACTGTCTCTAATCCCTCACATTCTCCCCTTCACCCTTGTAGGACGTCTGCACCCCACCCTCCACTGAATCTCCTCCTGGTGGGTCATTTGTGACTCCACGGCGCCAAGTGCCAGGCTCATTCTGAGTCCTGTTCTTACTGTTTCTCAGCAGCGTTTTATATAATGGACCCTTCCTGGGGGACACTCTGCTCCCTCCTCACAGGCCACTTCTCAGTTTCCTTTCCTTCTCCCAAATCCTAAATCAATGATTCTCACAGAGTGATTTTTGCCCCTTCCTAGGGACATTTGGCAATATCTGCAGACACTTTTGACTTTAACCACAGGAGGAAGGGGGTTGCTACTGGCATCTAGCGCGTAGAGACCAAAGATGCTACCAAACATCGTACAAGGTCCAGGACACCGCCCCACACACTCCCTGACCCACCCATTTGACATCTAGTAGCCTCAGACTTCACACGCCCATTTCCCCTGAACCAGGTCTCTCCCCTCAGTTCTCACTGCTGAGATGCCCTCAGCCCCTACATCCAACCGCAAGTGCGCTTGCCTCAACCTCCAAAACATACTCCCAAAGCACCCACTTCTGCCCCTTTCCATGACCCCCATCACCTTCACTTGCACAACTGCAGTGGCTACCAGCTGTCCTTCCCGATTCCAATTCGTTTTCCAGGGAGTATCCGGCATGACTTTTTAAATTTTAAATCAGATCTTGTCACACCCTTCCTTAGAACCTTCCAGCAGCTGCTCCCTGTTGCTCGTGAAATAAAACCATCGCTTTCTGGCTGACCAGGCCCTGCCTGTGTCCCCCCCGTCCACGCGCACACATCCCACTCGCACTTCCTGCCTCAGGGCCTCTGCACCGGCTGCTCTTTCCCTGGATGTTCCCAGGGTAGCAGCCTCCTGCCATTCAGGTCTCAGGTGAAATGCCAACAGCCTATAGAAATGCTCGCCCTCCGCCATCACTTACGAATCCCAGATGCTTTATTTGCCTGTTTACTGTCCATCCCTCTCCCTGTCACTGAATAAACTGGTAATGGAAAACATGCCTTGTTTCCCAAGTTATTCCCAGTGCCTATAACAGAGCCTGCCTGGCACCTAAATTCAATAGATGTGTGTTGGGGCTTCCCTGATGGCGCAGTGGTTGAGGGTCCGCCTGCTGATGCAGGGGACGCGGGTTCGTGCCCCGGTCTGGGAGGATCCCACATGCCGCGGAGTGGCTGGGCCCGTGAGCCATGGCCGCTGAGCCTGCGCATCCGGAGACTGTGCTCCTCGACGGGAGAGGCCACAACAGTGAGAGGCCCGCGTATCGCAAAAAAACACAAAAACAATAGATGTGTGTTGGATGAGTGAATAAATTGATGAGCGAGCCCACATTGCTGTGTGGTTGGGGATTGGAGAATAGGCTGTAGACTCTGGGAGGTGGCGGCTATCCACCGGGCTCTGGTTGACACCCCAGGGTCCCATACATATCACACCCTCTGTGCTGGGGCTCCAGGGGCTGGACCAGGGCTGGACCATCACAGGAAGGATGGGGCTCATGGAACAGGCCTGGGCCCAGAGCTGACCTGGGGCCTGGGCTCTGTAGTGATAGGCAAGGAGAGGACAAGGACAACTTCGTCCCTGATCACCCGCAAAGAAAGAGTAAGCAGTCTTCCCCATGAGCCAATAGGATCAGCCAGCCCCACCTCCCTCTCTGGAGAACCCAGAGTCCAAGATCAAAAGCCACATCTTAATGAAGGCAGCCTCTGAGCTGGGAGGGCCTCACAGCACACAAAGCACATGGCCTTCTCTGACCCAGCGTGGCCACCGAGAAACCCCAGCTGGGTATCAGAGGCCCACAGGTCGTGATACAGCCACACTTATTTCTGATGAATGGGTATGTGTACTGTCTCTACCCTATGGTTGGCCCAAAGTCTTTGCTTGGGAATCTCCCAGGGGAGCTGTCACCCTGCTGTGGCCAGAGCCTCTGCTCCCCTACTCTAAACTCTGATACCCCACGTCCCACGTTTGGGCGCAAGACTTGGGAGAGCAACCCCAACCATGATCCTTCCCTGACACTAACACCTGAGATCAGGCCCTTGTTTGGTCTCAGAAAATCCTTGACTCAAGACTGAAACCCAAGATAGACTGAGCACAGGGGCTCCAGGCCCCCTGACGCAGTGAAGAGGTTGGCAGAGGGCACGCCGCAGCCCTGCACGGCTGCACAGCCCCGTTCCCTTGGGCACAACCATTTGCTTCCCTGAGTCTCTTCCCTCCTCTGGAATATGGGTCTCACCACCTGAGGGTCCCAGGGCAATCGGGAGGCTTCAAGGCACTCAGGTATGAGGTAGTCAGAACAGTCAGCACCGGACTCCTGGAGCAAGTTCCCAACTTTATTTCTACCTTCTCCCAAGACACCTGAGGGACCTGGTCCCACTGGGCCGGGCACGGGCTCCTCCTTCCCTTCTACTCCAGGCGGGCCCCGAGAACAGCACCACTGGGGCGCCCCCAGCTTGCTCACTGGCATCCCTGGAGACTTTCTTTGCCCCGAGAACAGCCCTCACGGGGGAGGCCAGGAGCTGATGAGTGGGCTTTGCTGAAGACAGACCAGCAGGGGGACCCTACAGCCCCTTCCCACCTTCCGGGGCCTCCTCGGGCCAAGTCCCCGGGAGGGGCGGGCGGGTGTTGGACAGAGACCAGGTTCCTGGAGACAGCAACGCGGGGTGACAGCAGCTTAGAGCCCTGACTTCAGGGTCCTCGGGTTCTGGCCGTTTCCCACGTGCAGTCCTGGAGGGCCGCCACCTCTTCGTCTCCCTGGGCGGCAGGGGAGGAAGTTGGGCTCTGAAAGCCTCCTGGAGAGCAGGGCTGGAGGCTCTGGCTGCAGAGCCACATTCCCAGCACTCAGACATCAGGGAGCGAGGCTGCTCCCAGGGTCCCAGCCACTGGGTGCCCCTCCCCCAGGGCCGACCCGAGGGAGAGGGAGAGGTACCCTTAGCCCATGCTGGGGGGCTGGACCTCAACTACAGGAGGGCTCCCAGAGGCCTTCAGGGAGGACCACCCCTCCAGATCCCTGTCCCTAGAGCCCTGGAGAGGTCATCTCCCATTCCCAGACTCCCCCAGTGCTGGGGCAGGAGATGGCAGCAGGCAGAGTCAGAAATCCCCCGGCAGGCCTGCCTTCCCCCGACAGACCTAGAGGGTCCCTCTGTCCCCAGGAGCTCTTGGGGGAACATGACAGGCAAGCAAGGGGCAGAGGGAGAGGCCTGGGCCTTAGACAGGGTAGCCAGAGGGGCTGGAAGACAGGGGTGCTGCCTAGAGGGGCCAAGGGTTGTACAACCTGGCCACCCTGAGCATAGAATGCCCTTCCCACTTGGGGGCAGAAGCCACAGGTTTGACCTCTGGGTGTCCTTATGAAGCGTTTTCTGGGTGCACGGGCTCCTGGCAGAGCAGGGTTCCCCAAAATAGCCTAGACGATTGCTGGCTGGTCTTCTGCTTCTAGAGATGGGTCTGGGGGTACAGCAGGCACTTGGGCCTGCCAGGACTGCTCCAGGGCAATGCCAGGAACCACTGCTCCAGGCCGTGACCTTAGGGAAGAAGCTGGGGGCTGGGGGGGCCTTGCAGAGGCCTCCACACCAGAACTCCTCAGGGCGGGGGGCTCCCACACACGTGGGCTCTCTTCAGCCCCGAAGCCCTCGGGGCCAGGGCTCCTGGATTCTGCCAACAGTGCCTTTAGGAGCTGCTGCAGGTACGGTCTAGACGCGGGAGTGGGGCTCCTACCATCGCTGTGGGTCTGGAGCCCTAGAGGAGGAAAGATAGGTTACGTCCCAGCATCACAGAGGGACAGTGTATGGCAGCTGCGAGACCCAGAGCCCCCTTCAGCCTCATTCACAGTGACCTAGAACTCAGCTCACGGGACGCGACAACCCGCCACGCTCCTGCTATGCTGCTGCCCAATGCCTTCGAGACCCTAACTCCCAACTCCCCCTTAGAGACAAGGACCACAGAGCCATCCCATTCCCTCCCCGCTTGGCCCCAGAGGTCACCAGCAGAAGGTCAGGCCACTGGGATCTTCCATGACCTCCCACCCACACCCCTGGCTGCTCTGATGGTCAAACCCCAGATCTAGCATTGCAGCCCTCGTCACCCAGACCACCCGGGGCTGCTCTGTACAGGGCAACACCTCAGCTCTCACCCATATCCGAGGCCTATTCCAGAACTTTTCCTACGCTTGCAGCTATGCCCAAACCCAGGGCGTCAGCAGGACACAGGTGAGCACGACCAGGCCCGTGTGCTCAGTGGGGTGGGTGTTGCTGGCCCCTCACTGCCCCTCCCGGACCACAGCTGGCTGCCACCGGCTGCTTTGTAAGACTCTTCATTTCAGGCCCAAGTTATCTGGCCCCAGCCCCCCTTCAGGACCGCCCTCATCCCTGTCACTCCTGCCCACCCACCAAAGGCTTCCCGATGAGCCATACCTTCCATGCAAGGACACTGACCAATCTGAGCTGACACGCTTCAACCAGTGACTTCACAGCCCATTCCCTGCCTGGACCTGCCAAGACCACACCCGCTAAAGTCACGGGTCCCGGCTGCCCACCCTCTGACGGCTGCCTCCTTTACTACCAGCCCACTCGCTTCACTATCACGATCCTTCAGCCCCGCTGAGCCCCCAAACCCCTTCTTCTTGCCCCACAGCCTCCTGACTTCCAAACCCCTCTCCTCACCTGGCATGGGTTCCACAGCCCTCGGTGCAGCCCCGTCCCTTGGAGACATCCCCAGGCACCTCCCCCTCTGTCAGAACTGCCCACAACACCCTAGTCCTAGAGGACCAGGTGACTAACCTACACCATGCCTCCGCCAGCAGCCCAGCACCACCCGTGGCCCGGCCATGTGTCTCTCACGGGTTTCCTCTCCTGCTCTCCAGTCAGCAGCTTCACACCTTTTCCTTCACATCCATCTTCTTCTCCCCAGCCTCTCGGCTGGAGACCTCACCTCACTCTTTATGCCGCCAAAGCCTGGGATGGAGCCCCTCATCTGCACATCACGATCTGCACGGGAACTCGGATCTGTTCCCATCTTCTTCCTTCCCATTAGGTCCAAGGAAGTTCCCCAGCTCCCAACAAGAGCAACTCCTCCCTGAATGTTCTAGATATTTTTCTGCCCCCCCACCCCAAATCCATTCCCGCTTCTCCACTGGGTCATTATTTCAGTATCCAAACTTGCTGTGTGTCCACCATCTTGATAAACTTTCCATTGACCCATGACCCCTTCTAGCCACCTCTCAATTCTGTTCCTCATGTTAGTCAAGCCTCAAATAGTTACCCACAAAGCTCTTGCCACGTGTCCTTTTATTTTTCAAAAGGTATGTAATATTTGAGATTATATATAGGAAAGAATAGTCTACGAAATGGTGCTGGAACTAGATAGTCACATGCAAAATACATAGGATTAAATCTACATGACCTCGAGTTAGGCAAGTCCTTCTTAGATATGACACCAAAAATACAGTGATAAAAGAATAGATAAGTTGGACTTCACATCAAAATTTTAAATGTCTATATTCAAAGGACACCATCTAGAAAGTTAAACTATAACATGTGAGGAAATATTTCCAAATGATATATCTGATAAGGAACATGTATCTGGAATATATAAAGAACTCCTACAACTCACCAGTAAAAGACAACCCAACTGAAAAACGGGCAAAAGACTTGAACAGACATTTTTCCAAAAATATACAGATGACCGATAAGCACATGAAGAGATGTTCAAAGTCATTAGGGAAATGCAAATCAAAACTACAATGAGGGACTTCCTTGGCGGTCCAGTGGTTAAGACTCTGTGCTCCCAATGCAAGGGGCCCAGATTCGATCTCTGGTCAGGGAACTAGATCCCGCATGCCACAACTAAGAGCCCGCACACCGCAAATAGAAAGAGCCCGCACACAGCAGCGAAGATCCCCCGTGCTGCAACGAACACCTAGCACAGACAAATAAATAAATAATATTAAAAAAAACTACAATGAGATACCACTTCACACCCACTTGCGGTGGTTATAATCAGAAGAATAAGTATTGACATGGGCTTGCAGAAAGTGGAACCTTCATACATTGCCGGTAGAAATGAAAAATAATGCAGCCAATTTGGAAAACAATTTAGCAGTTAAATATGGAGTCACCAAAGGACCCAGAAATTCCACTCCTAAGTATATATCCAAAGGAAAAGAAAATATATGCCCGGGGCTTCCCTGGTGGCGTAGTGGTTGAGAATCTGCCTGCTAATGCAGGCGACACGGGTTCGAGCCCTAGTCTGGGAGAATCCCACATGCCGTGGAGCAACTAGGCCCGTGAGCCACAACTACTGAGCCTGCGCGTCTGGAGCCTGTGCTCTGCAGCACGAGAGGCCGCGATAGTGAGAGGCCCGCGCACCACGATGAAGAGCGGCCCCTGCTTGCCACAACTAAAGAAAGCCTTCGCACAGAAACCAAGACCCAACACAGCAAAAATAAATTAATTAATTAATAAACTCCTACCCCCGACATCTAAAATATATATATATATATGTCCACATAAAATCTTATACATGAATGTTCACAGTACCATTATTCATAATAGCCTAAAAGTAGAAATAACCCAAAGATCCTTTGATAAATGGATAAACAAAATGTAGTATACCATTCAACAACAAAAATGAATGAAGTATAGTTGACCCTTGAACAACACAGCTGTGAACTGCATGGGTCCACGTATACGTGAATTTTTTTTTTTTCCAGTAAAATATTCACAGTACTACACGATACATGGTTGGTGTATCCAAGGATGCGGAGGACTGACTGTAAAGTTATAGGCAGATCTGACTGCATGGAGGGTCAGCACCCCTAACTCACGTTGATCAAGGGTCAACTGTACTGATACACACGATAACATGGACGAATCTTGAAAACATGATGCTAAGTGAAGAAGCCAGTCACAAAAGATCACATACTGTATGATTCCATTTATATGAAATGTTCAGAGTAGGCAAAACTATAGACACAGAATGTAGATTAGTGATTGCCTATGGCTGGAGTTGGGGATACACACATGCAACAAGACCTAGGAGTAGGGTCATGGGGTATATACACTTCAACTTCATAAGATATCAGATTGTTTTCCAAAGTGGTTGCAGCAATTTACACTCCTATAGCAGAGTATGAATGTTATCACTGCTTCATATTCTTCTTAGTATTTGGTAGTATCTGACATTTAAATTTCTACCAATTTAGGGGGTATAAAAAGGTACTGTGGTCTTTATTTGCATTTCCCCAATTATTAATGATGTTGAATATCTTGGGTTTCCCAATTTGGTTTCTTCTGTGAATTGCTTGTTAAGTCTCTTGCCTTTTCTACTTTGTGGGGTTTTTTCTTACTAAGTTCTAAAAGTTTTTTTTAATATACTTTGAGTACAATTAGTTACAAAAATTCTCTTCTGATCTGTAACTTGTATTTTCACTTTTATGTCTTTTAATAAATAGTATTTATTATGATCAATGTAGTTGGATTTTTAATTTTTCCAGCTTTGTCTCATGTTGCCTGTCTTATTTTTAAAAAATCCTTACCTATTCCAAGGTCGTGAAGACATTTTACTATATTTTCTTCTAAAAAGTTTTAGAGTTTTTTTGGTTTACATGGAAGTCTTGTATACAACTAGAATTTCTGTGCATGATGAATTAGAAATTCATTTTTTTAAGTGAATAACTAGGGACTTCCCTGGTGGCGCAGTGGTTAAGAATCTGCCTGCCAATGCAGGGGACATGGGTTTGAACCCTGGTCTGGGAAGATCCCACATGTGGTGGAGCAACTAAGCCCGTGCACCACAACTACTGAGCCTCCGCTCTAGAGCCCGTGAGCCACAACTACTGAGGCTGCACTCTAGAGCCCATGAGCCACAACTACTGAGCCCGTGCACCACAACTACTGAGCCTGCACTCTACAGCCCACGAGCAACAACTACTGAGCCCACGTGCCACAACTACTGAGCCTGCACTCTAGAGTCCACAAGCCACGACTACTGAAGCCCGCGTGCCACAACTACTGAAGCCCATGCACCTAGAGCCCATGCTCTGCAACAAGAGAAGCCACTGCAATGAGAAGCCGGCGCATGGCAACAAAGAGTAGCCCCTGCTCGCCACAACTAGAGAAAGTCCATGCACAGCAACAAAGACCCAACGCAGCCAAAAATAAATAAATAAAATAAATTTTTTAAAAAAATAAAATGGATAACTAGTTGTCTTTAGAGCTATTTAATGGCTACCCTATTCTTTCCCTAGTGATCAATGCCCTTTTATCAAGTGTCCACTTCTGAGGAGGATTCATTTCTAAACTCTCCATTCTGTTTCAGTGGGCAATTATCTACCCTTGTACCAATGCTACACGTTTATATAAAGGTATTTTATATACATTCTGTGTATATATATGAATATATGCATTTATACATTTATATGCTATATATATATATATAAAGACATTTTATAATCTACATAACGTCATGTCTGCTAGGGCAGTCCCTCCACTTTTTTCTCTTCAGGAGTGTCTGGGCTATTATTGGCCTTTTGCATTTTTAATACAGATTTTAGACTCACTTGTCAAGATCTCCAAACTTATTGGGATTTTCAGCGGGAATTTATTGAGTCTGTAGATCAGTAGAGAATTACATTTTTATATTGTCTTCCTTTTAATATGATACATCTCTGTATTTACTTAAGTATTCTTTAACGATTGTAATAAGGTTTTTTCCATAAAGTTTTATATAGCTTCTGTCAGATTTACTCCTTAGAACTTTATCTTCACTATTATAATGGTATCTTTAAGAATTATGTTTCCTAACTATTGATATACAGAAATAAAACTGATTTCTATATATTGATTATATTTACTTTTTAAAATTCTTATTAGTTCCAGTAATTTGTTTATAGATTGCTTTCAATGTAATCATCTATGAATAGCGGCAATTTTTGCTTCCTTCCCAAACCTCAGACTTTTAATTTTGTCATACCACAATGGCTAAGACTTTCACTACATTGTTGAATAGATGGGACAATAGTGGAAAAACTTGTCTTGGTCTCAATTTTAATGTTTTGACATTAAAAATGAGTTTTGCTCTGGGTTTTTGGTAGGTACGTTAAACTTAAAAAAGTGACCTCTATTCTTATATCTAACAGTTTTATAATCACCAGTGAGGGTTAATTTTTTCACGTGCGTTTTCTGCATCTCCTACGGTGAGGCCCTGGTGATCTCCCCGTGCTCATCTCTACAGCCTCACCTCCTAGCACCTGACCCTCGCTCACACCACAACACAGGAGCCTCCTTTGGCTCCCCAAATCACTCTGTCCCCTGTCACTCACCTTTTGCACGGAGATCACGGCCAAGCGGGCTGCAGTCATAAAACTTGAGGACCCGTGCGATGTCAGAGGCGCTCAGGTTCCATCGCTGGCCAATTTGGACACTGGGGGCCCAGAGCGGCGTGATGGTGGGCATCCCGCGCCGGCTGAAGGCGAGCCTGAAACCCAAGCAGGCAGGGGCCTGAGTCCAGACCACGGCAGGAGCTGGCATGGCAGCACAGAGGGAAGGAAGCAAGGAAAGGGCGTCCTCACCTGCTATAGTGCATCACTGACGAGTAGTCATAGGGCACCAACATGTTGCTGCTCCGAGATTTGATGAAGTTCATTTCAAAGCCTGAAAAAATACTTGACGATGTGGGAAGAGGGCCAGGGGAGGAAGGGTAGGTGATAGGGGCTTTCTGGAAATGTACAACCTACCTGAGCCTAGGGGTCCCAAACTACAGCCAGATGTGCATCTCCCCACCCCCGCCACTGATCCCTGATCCCTATCTCCTCCGTGCCCTGGGAGAGTTCCAGACCTGCACCAGCTGATGTGCAAGCACAGGGACCTGGTGGTGGCCCGCCATCGCCCCCTAAGACTTCTCTCCACCTTTCTCCTCCTCTCAATCTTACCTTGTACGAGACTATCTTTATACCACCTGCAGCTTCCACGACTTCACAAGCTGCAAAGAGTGTCTTGGACGCCCCCTACCGGCGAGATGAAGTGCCTACTCCCCACCCAAGCCTTAGAGGCCCTTGAGCCCATCGTGTGCGGTGGGGATAGCCCGTTCCCAGAAGCAAAGCCACCTTCTCTCCCTGCCTCGGGCCAACAGCACCCGCCCCCTACCCCCTACCCCCACCCCCGGCTGTGGAGTCCAGTCCTTTGCCATCGGCCAGAGCACCTGCTTCTCCCTGGCACTTGGCTCCTCCAGGCCTGGGAGGGGCTAGGTTCCCTCCGTCAAGTCCTGCCCTTCACAGTGAGTCTCTGAAAGAAGAGCTGCACCCTCCAAACCCCCCAGACCCAGCCAGCCACCTCCACACGCACCCATGGTCACCAGCAGCCTCCTTACCACTGAAATGGAATTCCAAGCCCTTTATATCCCATCACCTGCCTGAAAATACCTGCCCAGTAGAGTGCTTAGTTCAGTCTCCCACTCCACCTCCTCCTGAGTCCCCGCCTCCCCGCCTCCAGTTAATTACTGTTATTAGTTTGCATATTTTAGCATTTTTTTCTGTACGTATTAACTAAGTACAAATGTATTCTCATTTTTGTCCATTCTTAGGCAATTTTTTCCATTAGGGTAGCTGGTGTTTAACTTGTTTTATTGTTAAGAAACAAAAACAAAACAGCTTTTCAGTTTATTAGTGCTGTTTGTTTTCTAACTCATTAATTTCTGCTTTTACCTTCAGTAATTCCCTCCTGCTTTCATTTCTTTGTTAACTTGGATTGAAATGCCTAATTTTTTTTTATTTTTTTTTATTTTTTTGCGGTACGCGGGCCTCTCACTGTTGTGGCCTCTCCCGTTGCGGAGCACACGCTCCAGACACGCAGGCTCAGCGGCCATGGCTCACGGGCCCAGCCGCTCCGCGGCATGCGGGATCCTCCCGGACCGAGGCACAAACCCATGTCCCCTGCATCGGCAGGTGGACTCTCAACCACTGCGCCACCACGGAAGCCCTGAAATGCCTAATTTGTTCTCTCTGTTTATTGATGTAAGTATTTGTCTACACGTTTTCCCTGTGCATTGCTTTAGCTGTGAACCATTGGTTCTAATGTGTTTTTATGTTTTAAGAATTCCTGCAATTTCTTTTACTTCATAACTAAAAGAAAGATTTGTTGTTTTTTAAATTTTAATTTCCAGTTGGATAAAGTTTTTCATTTTGATTTATTATTAGTTTCTACTTTTTACATCATGATCAAACTGTATTAACTCTACTTTTTCAAATTTGAAGTTTTTATGGCTATCATAAGTTTTTACAAGAATTCCATGAGCACTTAAGTGGTTTTTTTTTGGTCGCACCATGACCAGGGATTGAACCCGTGCCCCTGGAGTGGAAGCGCAGGGTCCTAACCACTGGACCACCAGGGAAGTCCCTCCATGAGTACTTAAAAGGATTATAGTCTATTTTCAGGCTATGGTGTCACTGTCTCCTCCCCACTTACCCAGACTGATCTCTGATCTCAAGCTCCAATCTCCGTCCCACTGAGAGGTGCTACCCATCTTCCCATCCCCTTCTTGGAGTGGAAGGGCATCCGTGCATGCATCTTGGGCTCCACCTCTGACCATTTCACCTGGCTAACCCCGCAGCAGCAGCAAAGGCGCTCACACCAGAAGCCTCCGCTTACAGGAAGCCTTCCAAGTCTTCTGTTTCCATACCCCCAAACCCAAGTCATCACTTACCTCCTCTGCTCCCCTCCCTCACAAAGCGATTGTCTGGACTCCCCTCACCTCCTGCAGCAGGCTTTCCCCCTCTGCCAAAGGTCAGGGTCCCCGCATTGCTGGAGTCAGATCCCCAGCACCATCCCCCAGACCAGCCTCAGCTTTCCCACTGCCACCTTTCAGAGCCTGGCCTCCCTGTACTTTCTGTCCCAGGTGCCCATCAGCACCCGTCTCACACACACCAAGCCGCACGGGACTGCCCTGCGCCTCTTGCGTCTGACGCTTGGCCCACTACCTCCAGGACTTCCGTCTCGGCTCAGCGCCCCGGCTGGAACACAGTCCCCGCCCTGACTCCACACAGCAGTGTCTATAGCATGAGGGGCTGCTAGCTGAGTATGAGCGAGCGAGACTCCTAAGACCATCAACTCCATCCTCAGGTAACTGCCGGTGTCCGTGAAGAGAAACGAGGTGCACAGCAAATTTCTGCCCTAGCTCAGGGTAACGGTGGGTGGCAGTGAAGGCTCAGGGCCCAGAGCTGCAGCATCTGGACTATTCTCCAGGTCTCGGAGGCAAGCAGGAACCCCACCTTCCCGATGGGAGACAGGCAGGGAGTGGGGAAGATGGACGACCACTCCCAAATAGCCAGGCAACTCCTCAGGCCTGGACCATGCCTCCTGCCACCTTCTCCCAGCAGGACTACCTCTCCCCCCCCCCCCCCCCCCCAGTCCCCTGGCCTAGCCTGGCCTTTCACAGCCCCGCTCACCTGGGAGGATCTCGTTCCAGTTCACACGGATGTAGCGGTCCCGGTCGGCTCGCGAGTGCTCGTGCCAGAAGCCCAGCACGTGCATGAGCTCGTGCAGGACGATGCCCGGGCCCCTCCGGAGACAGCTGGGCCCCAGGGATACCACCTGCATCCCTCCACTGCGCCCTATGCTCGAGAAGCACCTGCAGGGCCATGAGAGTGCTGGGTGGGCACGAGCCCAGAGAATCCGCAGACCCAGGACCCTCACCCCTCCTCCCAAGACCTGGGATAAGTGAGCACCAACAGCTAGTCCCCATCCTGGGCTTTAGTCCCGAGCCTGCTGGCCCCAAGTCCCCTGACTGCCTGGAACCCCCTTTGCAGCCTGCACTGAGAGGAGTTGGTGGGAGCCAGTACTAATGTGGATGACGGAAGCAGCTCATGACGTGAATGTCCCCATGTGGGGCGCCCCAAGTCAAAGCTCTCACCCACATTCTCTTAGGCCCCTAGCAAGCTAGGAATGCGGTATTGCCATCACCCCCATTGCAGAGAGAAGGCAGAAGGGGCTCAGAAGTGAAGGGACATTCCAGAGTCACCTGGTTCCTGCACTGCGGAACCCAGATCTGAGGCCAGGTCTGTCTCATGAAACCTGCACTCAGTCCCCAGGCCACAACATCTCCCCAGAGATGGAGCTGAGGGCTCTTTAAAGGAGAGTCGAGCACCTCCTTGCCCACGTCTCCTCCACCTCCTGCCCTGAGTATCCGTAGGTCCAGCTCACACTAGGCAAACCACTCAGAAGGGCAGGGGTACTCTGGACCCGGGACAGAGGCCCAGACACAGGTTTCTGACCACAGCTTTGTTAATTCCAGGCTGAACTGAAGACAGCTGTGGCTCTCACCCCGCACATGCACGAGTACACACACTTGCACACGTACCCAGAAGCACTTACCCGGACATGGGGACGATGGAAATGAAGTCCCTCTGGCCCTCGTAGGCAACGAACCTGATGCACGTGAAGTGTTCGAACTCAGCAAACGCCTCCAGGATGACTTGGCGGCTGGGCTTATCTGGAGAGAGACACCCTGGCTGATGCCCCAGCCCGGCCCCTAGAGCCCTCGCAGCCCCTTGGAAGTCCGCACTTGGGGAGGGGACCAAGCTTCAGGTCACTCCCCCAAAACGGAATGTCTAGAAAGGGCGGTGCGATGGTGTGGGGA
Source organism: Aethalodelphis obliquidens (assembly GCF_003676395.1). Classification (NCBI taxonomy): domain Eukaryota; kingdom Metazoa; phylum Chordata; class Mammalia; order Artiodactyla; family Delphinidae; genus Aethalodelphis; species Aethalodelphis obliquidens. Next base: position 9,222,694 of record NW_020837979.1, on the reverse strand, counting down.
GAAGAAAGCAGGGTTCCAGACAGACCCTGGCTGTGTGACCTTGGGCAGATAACTGTCCTCCGGACCATTTGGTCTTGAAATGGATCAGACAGTCCCTAGATGTACCTTTCCCATCAGCTCCTCCAGGATTTTAGCCTCCCAGCTCAGGGGCCAGCAGGGATAGAAGGGCTTCTGGTAGAAGGGCTACTTGGGTGGTAGCGGTAGAAGGGGCGCAGAGATGCAGGGGAAGAGGCAACAAAAACCCAGAGAGGAGCCTGGGCTGCATTGGGAAGGAGGGGCTGGCTCACTCACCGTACTTGCTGGAGAGCAGGAAGGGGACCTCCACTACGCCGCCGTTCTTGGGCCACTTGTTGTTGGTCGCCGAGAACAGCCGGAAAGGGCTCTGAGGAGAGAGGGCGGCTCAGGGACCCCGGTCAGCCAAGCTTCCCGCCCCCAAGAGTGCCACACCTCCAACCCTAAAGATGTGAGCCGCAGACCCCCCTGGGTACATGAGCATAGCTGGTCATTAGAAATGGGATAGAAGCTGGGAAGTCAGCGGGCCAGCTCCCTGAGTTACGACGTACAGCACAACCCTTTCTTCTACATAACATAGAACTGACAACTTACTCCATCGAGAAGAGAAACAAGACAAAATGAAGAGGCTGGCTAGGAATGCCAGCACCCCAGGGGGCCTAGTTCAGAGGGGCTCAGCTCCACCAGCAGCCCCGCCCCCACTCCTTCCTGGCGCACAGCAGCCCACAGAGCTCCTCTGAACGTGCAGGTGGGAAGATGGGGACACGGTCCTCCTCGGGCTGATTCTAAGGCAACACCCGTGGCCTTAGCGACTTTCTTTATTCTTCTGCCAACTCTGAAGCCTGGGCTTCAGAGCACCCCAGCACGTCCTGCCCCACTGGGACCAAAGGTTTTACTGGATTCTGCGTTTATCCCCGGCACTCACTGGGTGACTGGGAACAGGGGCCTCGCCCTGCCCTGGGGGTTCCTGCCCTGCGCCAGGCTGGCCTTCAGTCTTCGGCCCAGCCTTATGCTATGCCATCAGTGGACAGCCTCAGACCAGGAGCACAGCCTAGCTCACACCAGGCCACTGTCCTATTCAGGAGTCTTCTGCCCACCCTCGCCCCAATTTAGGCAAGTGTCTCCTAGAAGATGGCAATGCAAGTCGCCCCGATTCCCATCCAGGCTTCTCCCTTTCTGAGCCTGCCCCCACCCCTGGGCAGGATGGTTCCTGTGTTACTTTTTGTTCCGTTGTCCCGAGGCCATCGCTCCCACCACCGATGTTCCCCACAAACACCTCCCTATAGCCCCACCAGCCACTCTGCCAACCTGCGCTTACCTCTTCCTTTGTCCTGATACTCCCTGAGCACCTCCCCCGGGTAGGGTAGGAAGCTGGGTCTTGAAAGTCCAAACCCCCTCCTTCAGGAAGCCCTCTCAGGCTGACTGCTGCCACCACTCCAGAGGTCACCCTCCCTCAGGTTGGCTTATTCCTAGCAGAACAATCGCTCTGACTTTGGCAAGAAGAGCTACGAGCAACAAAGGTGGATCCCTCAAACGTCACCCCGCCATGATGCCAAGGGGTGGACTCAAAGGTCTCTGACACTACCTGTGAGGTTATTTACACCCGCGTGTGTGTACGCATGCTCACACGCACCGGCCGGAGGATGTCCCCCTCGAGGAGGAAGCTGCTCTCTGGGGTTTCCTCTGGGATGAGCCCTGGGAAGGAAGGGAGGGGCGTGTGTGGGTCCATGCTCTCCACAGCACAGACTCGAGGACAGGCCCAGGAGAGACCTTGGCTGTCAAGCCAAGCAACCCCAGGGTCCATCCTCCTTCGGGCTCTGAGGCTGTCACACAGCCCCTGAGTCCCAGTCTACAAACGTGTGCAATGCTTCTCAGCCTGATCGCACCCTTCCCCTGCTCAGAAGGTGCACCTGTCCTGAGAGCCACACGAGCCAGGTCCAGGGACTTCCCTGGCGGTCCAGTGGTTAGGACTTCACGCCTCCACTGCAGGGGGCACGGGTTCACCTGCAGGTCAGGGAACTAAGATCCCGCATGTGAGCCCATGGCATGGCCAAAAAAAAAATCCAGTCCCAGCTCCTGCGTCTGAGGCCCTCTGCTCTCAGGAAGATGCCATTTGTTCCAGCTGTCTTCATCCTCTGCTCCAGCCCAAGCCACACTCCTCAGAACACGCCCTGGGCTCTCCCAGCCCACCTCACCCCCTACCCATCGGTGTGATACTCAGGACCCTTAGAGTGGCAAGTGACAGAAACGCCAGCCTGCACCACCATAGGAGGGTGGGTACTGGCTCCTGCCCTCCCCCTCCCCCTCCCTCCAGCCTCGTTTTCTGCCACAGCTGGCAGCCCTCTCCACAGCCTCTTTACTAGGATATCAGCCCCAGCAGGAACCTTAGAAGAGCGCCTGGCATCCTGGAGGTTGGGTTCCCTAGAAGCAGAGCCTGAGCCAGGGATCCATCGGCAGGTGATTGACAGTGGGAGCAGGGAGAGGTGGAGAGCGCTGGGGAAGAGCCCCAGCCGGACCCCATAGGAGCTCTGGACGCCAAGCGGCACTACAGACTCATCCCACCTGGAGGCATGGGGCCAGACCCACGTCCTGTATGAGTCGCTGTGGCTGGGCCGCCCTGGGCAGGGCAGGGCATAGCTTCCCAGGTATCCCTGGCCGAGGGTCTCCAGCTGTGAGGCCTTAGCATCCAACATTCCCAGCAGCTGGGGAGGGTGTGGGCCTCCCAGTCAAGGGCTTTATGGCGGGTACTACACTAGGCTCCCAGGTCGTTGGGCCACCAGCAGCCCTAGCAGAGAGAATCCTCCACGGCAGCTGGAAAGCAATGCCAAGGAGGCCTCAGATTGGCCTGGAGATGGCCAGAACCAGCCACAGTGACCTAAAGGCGGTGAACGGCCCTGCTCAAGCTTTTCAGAGAGGAAGGGGAGGCGCAGACCACATGCGGCAGATTCCCACCCCCTACCCCTTACCCCCCAACCCCGTTCTGAACTCCAGTCTTTATTTCTACTAGCTTTGTCCCAGGTTATCTGTATGTTCTCATTCTTCAGCTGAAATCCCCAGGCAGGGAGGCCAGAGACTCATGCTTCTTGGTCTTTGGACCTCCCCCCACCAGCGCCTCACACCTGCAGGTCATCCTGAACCAGCTGGCTGACCTGTTTCCAAACAGCCACTAATGACTCTATTCAACACCAGACCTGGCCTGATAAAAGTACGGGGCTCTCCATTGTTTCATAAACCTCTGGTGTTCCCCCTTCCTAATAAAAGTAACAACCCAGTAGAGAAGATGCAGAAAAACAGACTTAAGAAGTTGCCCGTGATGGTGGCGGTGGGCTGAATTGGGAGACTGGGGTTGACATATATACACCAGTATGTATAAAATAGATAACTGGGCTTCCCTGGTGGCGCAGTGGTTGAGAGTCCACCTGCCGATGCGGGGGACACGGGTTCGTGCCCCGGTCCGGGAAGATCCCACGTGCCGCGGAGCGGCTGGGCCCGTGAGCCATGGCCGCTGAGCCTGCATGTCCGGAGTCTGTGCTCCCCAGCGGGAGAGGCCACAACAGTGAGAGGCCCACGTAACGCAAAAAA